>NW_027175909.1:2037500-2110000 GCF_023055335.1 Clinocottus analis
CAGGCCAGCATGGACTTTAAGAGGCATACCTTTCACAGGCTGAGCTTGATGCATGGGGCACTCTGCAGGTGGAGACACTAAGAGAAGCAGATACAAGCAACATGTTAACACAATTTCACCAACTTTTGCAAAAAAATAAAATAAAATAAAATAAAACAGAACTAGTGTTAGCACCTTTGACAGGTGGGGCTTCTTGGTGCATGGGGCAGCCCTGAGGAGGGGAGGCCATTATGCCCTCTGCCCAGACTGTAGAAGCAGCAGGTGTGGACAAGGAGGCTCCCATCCTGCCCTGTCAGATGTGGACACACACACACACACACACACACACACACACACACACACACACACACACACGTATGGCTAATCACAGTAGCAAGCTAACTGGATGTAGTCTGCAGCAAAAACTGGCCCAGTTGCTTTAACATAATCCCAATGTCAAGGATTTAGGGAAAACAGAAACACGTAGTACAGCCTGTATGACACGGCAACACTTCTGATCAACGATGTAGCCACATCGATACGTAAAGGATTTATGTATCTGGCTCTACATAAAGCACCTCCCTGACAAACTATGGGAGCTGATTACCGTCTTCATTTATCTGGCCAGTTATCAGAGCAAAGTTTTTGTTGAAACCGGTTCGCACTGAAAGGAATAATGGTACCATGCATCATGAGGCTGAATTATACACCCACAATTTCTGACTATCCGACAAAGCTACGCGAGCCGTTCGCAAATACGAGCCTTTATAAAACCTGTCTTTGACGGAGTGTAAGGACACGCAGATGGCGGAGAATTCCTGGAGAGAGATATCGGTAAACGTCGGTGTGCAGGTCGACTTTATGGTCGTTGCGCCACCTACTGTTATGACGTATGGAAAAGGCACGGGAACTATAAACCAAAACGAGTCCGTCGATCCAACTGCGTGGCCAGCCGCAGTTGTAGTTGGAAGAGTATAATTCGCCCTTAACGTAACGTAGTTCAGTCGAAAGAATACTTTATGAAGTGAACTCCAGTCGCCAGCTAGAAGGCCGTCAGAAGGGCTGGCCAGCCTGACATTTGATCCTCCCATAAGTTATCCTTGATTAACCTCACGGTGAGCATTAGCGTCAAAGCTAATTTGGTGACGCTAGGTGACAGTTCCCCCAGACCTTCCATTCACCGTGAGCTACGTAGCAGCTATGCTAACGTTAGCCCTACATGTATTATTGTATTACTCTCCCGCCCTTTTAAAAAAGCACGTTCATCTTTAGCTTCTTCTTTTACTCTCGGTCTAACGGTGGGAGCGCAATACGCGCGAGAGATACCTACTGTACCTAGAAGAGGAGTCGGCAGAGAGGCGTCCTTGTATCCCAATGTCAACGAACAGGACACGCCACCGTGGGTTACGAGTGTGTGTGCGTAAACCAAATACGTCATCACGCTGTTTTCGACCACACGACATACACATTCGGTAACACGCTGGCGATCACTCGTTCTTAGAGTTGCTACTCGCCTGAAATCCAGACAAGAGCAGGGTCCGTGTACGTTTTGTTCGTTTGTTTTATCGTTCAAAACAAACGAATAAACGTACACGGACCGAGCAGGCGGCCGCTGCGGGAGGCGTTTATTAAAAACTGCCATGAAGTAGGACAGTTTTCAACTGCCTTCAAAGTATGAACAGGAAGTTACAGAAAAAATACTTCCTGTTAGTTCAGATCTTTAGACGACTTGTAGTTTACAGATCATGTTTGGATTTCATGTATAAAGAAATGCGTGTATGTGTAGCTGGCTCATCTCGAAGAACCGAGCTGTAACCGCGCAGTGGTCCTCTTCCTTATACGCCATGAGCCCATATGGGCTTAGATGATGAGGGGATATATCCTCATATATATATATACATATATATATATATATATATATATATACATATATATATATATATATACATATATATATATATATATATATATATATATATATATATATATATATATATATATATATATATATATATATAACTAAAGCACATATATATATATATATATATATATATATATATATATATATATATATATATATATATATATATATATATATATTAAAACGGGGTTGTAGATTTGATATATACTCTCATCTCATGATGTGTTTAGTGCCTGTAGGTTACTAAAGATTGTTTTACAAACCGCTCTACTATTCCTGGGGTTAAAGCCTAAAAACGCAACTTTATAGTTTATAAGAATGCTCAGTTAGTTGGAGAGCTATAGTCTGTCGTTCCTGGTCAGGTTATTACAATTTAGTGGTGTATTATCAGCACAATGCTACAATATAGCATACTATACAGCAGAGCAAACAATATAGTTCAACACTGTACGTTGCAATAGAATACAACACATAAATACACGACAGGAAGCACATAGACCTACATGTGTGAATAAAATATGAAACAACCCTTTTCACTAGCCCTAATAGTCCCACAATGGATATTTTACTGGAATGACTGGATTAAAATGTATCATGTTTTTTAGTACCATGACTAAATCCCACTTTATATTATGTCACTCTGTGAGTTAAAAAATGCAGTTCATCCTGTGGTGGCTTTGGTTATCCAGTTGTCCAGTTAAGCTTAGCGTTATCATGGAAATGCAATATTTTAAGGTTAGATAAACGTGATCATGTATATAACGATCGCAATATTGTGTTAATGTTCATAATAATATGGTTGTGTACTTTTGTATTTTGATGCTCTGGCAACATTGTATTTTTTTCTTCTCATTCTTTTATTACTATGCCAATATTTGTAGCGTACTCCTCTGACAGATGGTCTTGGACTTTAACTGATGATTTTTTAAATGTCCTTATTCCTTACAAAATAAAATTAATCACTAAAAAACTAACGTAAGAACTTGTTCCTCTTCAGAGGAGTGCTAAAACCGTTTCTTAAACATTCTGTATCACCGTTACAAACTTCTTTTTAGCGTTAAACGGCGCACTCTGACTTCCGGTTTAACAGTAATTCTTCAAAATAAAAGCACCTTACACCAAAACATGAAAACAAATACATTTTGCTTATGGCAGACCAAAACGTGCAACAAAAAACAACTAAATTGATTGCCAAACAGTTTCTAACTAAAGCACACATTCAGTTACTTACAATATGCAATGAATTGATTTGCATTGAATGGCAGTGGGAAAATCTGGAGTAATACTTTGAAGCTGATAGTGTGACAACAAGAAGCATCATTGAAAAACTAAACAAGTATTGCCAATTTGTACGTACCAGTAAAAAAACTAAATATAGTTGTATAGGCTGACTGAATGATTGAGCTTGTATTATTGAACATGTGAAATAATGACAGTTTGATATTGCGTAGAACATTGTTATTGCACAGTGGTATTGATATTGCAGCTGGATGCCTGTGTGGCTAACACACAGCGGATGAAGCAGCCCGTCACTGAAGGAGCTGCATGGGGCTGCCAGAGTGTCCCACATAGGTTGAGACATGATCCCCATCAGGGATGAGAGCTTAGCCCCATTCTCCTATGTACCACCACTTCACTGGATCGGGGACCCAGCAGACTCAGAATAGGGCTGAAGAGGTCTCAAATAAAGGTCCTCAGAAGCACCACCATAAGGAAAAGACATGAGCCCCCCCCCCCCCCCCCGCAGAATAACCCTGAGAGCCCATTCCCCATATATAAGGGATAATGTATTGTCCGGCGGTCATTATCCAAAGATAAATCCCGACAGGACGAACAGGACCCCGATGAGATCAACTGAACTTTTTGGAACATTCTGAAGAGCCGTATAATAAATGCAAAATATCAAAACTCAAGCTTTTCTTTTGAGGGAAATTTATTCAATCATAAAAAAAACAGCTCAAACAGAGAACAAATGTATTCCAACCGCTCAAACAGAACATATGTTACAACAACATAACAAATATGCCTACATATAGTCGATACACCGATAGGCTATTTTCTACAGGTTTGCTGGTGAATACACATGTGTGCGTCTTTTAGCAAATCTGTGTGCAAAGTCTTTTTAAATTTGAAGTGCGCGCATGTTTATTCTCTATGCTAAGGCTGGCCAGACCTGACAGCCTCACTCGTGTCATGGAGCTTCTGAGATGTGTTTTGATCAGTTTAGCTTGGAAAATGACCTTTCAGCGCTTGCGACAGTCACGGGTATAGTCAGAAATAATTTGATGGCCATGGCTACATCAGGCAAACTTGATAGTATGGAGTTGTGTTTCATTATTAGCGTGTTCGCTAAATCATAAATTGAGCCATTATTTATTTCCCTGATGGCGAACTCTAACGCCTGTCTCAAGGCGAGCACCTGGTCTGGGAAGTCCGCAGATAAGTCGTCAGAGTATTGCTCAGCAAGGGCACTCGCTGACTGGTACATATTATTGTCTGACTTTGGCAGGAGTTCTCATGGGCGAAGGAACCCAAACCTCCTTGCCACCTGTTGCATTCTACTGAACTTACAGGTGACCTGTGTAATGGCTATGTCTACAGTCTGGTAAAACACTAACACTTTAAGTGTTCCTCGGGATCCAACAGCCTCTCATCCTCGCATAACTCATCGAAATGCCTCTTGGTGTGCCTGGCGCATTTTTGAAGAAATGTGGGAGAAATACCCCAGGACTCGACAACATCTTGGGCACTTTCTTTAAGGCTATACACCGCGGAATATACAATAACACCAGTCCGCGATCCTGCTACGCCGTAGCAGGATCTGAGCTACGCTACAGTTTGCTACCTATTTGCTGTGGTCTCGCTGGTCTGTGTGACCATCTGACCTATTTTGTCACGTCACTTACCTAAGCAGAATTAAATGTACTTTTCTTTATTTTTACATTAACTCTGGAAACACAGATAAGACACTAAGACCATAGTATGCATCCCATGTAATTCAAATTGGATTTTTTTTAAAAAGAAAAAAAAACAACTCCCACCTGTACCTGCGAGCACCCCCCAATGTGACCTTTGACCTTGACATATGGAGGTTTGTTGACATTATTTCATGAAAAGCTGTTTAGATTTGATTTGTATTTAATTTTGCTCAATGTTGTTTTTCCAAGTCCAAACCTTATTTAATCATCTATTGTAATTCTTGTGTTTCTTTTTCTTTCTTTTTTGTTGTTTTTAGTGCCCCAGGAAAGTAAGCAATACGTTTATATCAAAAGCCTCACAGAATTATTCAAATAAACAATAATAATAATAAGTCCATTGCTTTTATTTCTCACTAGATGATACCATTAAAAGGTTCAAAGTCCTTATAATTGGATGTTGCTTATAGTGATGCCAAACTAATTTACAATGAATCAATCAGGTGACCACAACTGATCAACACATTCTATGAGTTTTATCCCAGAGTTTACCACCTTGTTAAACCTTGATTGTTTGTTTTCCTACTTTTCTAAGAATTTCCCACAATGTTTAAAATGCTTGCAATCCATCACTCTATTTTGCATTTGTATCTTTGTGGTTGAGAACACCTACACTGACAACCGGCTTGACATCACTTCAATGCCAATGGATATTGCTTTGGGTTTGGCTCTCTTAGTTGTTTGTGTGTCATTATTCTGAGTTCTTGTTGCACCTGGAGTGGAACTCCAACCACAGCAACAGTCACTTCCAAGTGTTTGGGGTGAAAGTGGTACGGCTGTTTGTTGCAGAGTTGTAATATTTAAGATAAATGCTATCTGAACCCTTTGCCATCAAACAACAGTTGACGTTTTCATCGTACCTTTACTTTTTTTAATCGTTAAGGCCTGAATAAACATTTCAATCATAGACCAAATCCCTGAAAACCGCCCAGGCTGCAATTCATTAAAGTATGTGAAACGTAATGCCAGACTCAATTATATGAAACCTGGCTTTTTAGACAATTCGCTTCATTCATGTTGAACATACTGATGCGGAAGGGTTTCCTAATTGCTTCCGGAACCGCGGCACATATACAAGACACATGCGGCAAGACAGTGCCAGGAATGAAATCATCTCATGTTGCCACATTGCCTAAGAGATCTGAAGAAAATCCACTAAATGTGTGTGTCCCGGGGTTGTAAAAGTTGAGGCGCAGTCCATTGAATCTATTTATGAATGTATATTCTCATGGTCCCATGCCTGATTGTAATTTCCCCACAGCTGTGATACATATTGCTGTGTTGTTATTGTAGTCAATTTTTTTTTTATAATTACCTCTGAACACACTGTGTTCACTCACACACACAGCTGCCATATGCTTACGGGACGCTCCATATGCTTTAATTTAGTGTTCTGAAGCATTGTTCATGGGTTTTTAGCAACCCAAAGGAACATGTATACACCTGTTACAGGGCAATTTAAAGCCAGTCATGAATGTGGCAACTATACACACCGTTTTGACTTAGTCTTTTTAGTCTTCATCTGGAATTTACCTGAGTAAACTTGGGATTTGTTAGTCTTCACCTGGCCTCATTTTGGCCAGCATTTCAGACTTTTGTTTCCCTATGCTTTGTACCCCTGATTAATTCCAGTAAATCTCCAGCTGGTCCTGAACTGTTGATGAATATGTTTTTTTTTAGCTTGCTGTTTTTAAGATGTTCCCTTTCCTCAGTTTGTCTTTTCTTCTGTTATTGTTAACCCCCACACTCTGGCTATAATCAGACACATGAGGAAACAAGCTTGTATGTTTCTCTTGGAGAAACTCCACTGGAGTCTGTATGTACACAAGCTGGCCTTTCCGAAAGGACACTGAAATACTAAAGGAGCACAGTAGTGCGAGAAAATTAGTATTGGCCTGCATTGTATGTAAAAATGTTTGGCAGAGTGAATGCCAGAAAGGCAAACCATATATAACTTACTGCCATTTGTAGCAAGTCCAAATGGAAGTAACTGACAGTCAAATGGGCCAACAGGTGTGAGGCAGGAAAAAGGTGCAGGACTGTTCTGTCCCATTATACTTAGTTAGGTATTGTCTGTTCTAAGGTTACATTACTTGGTCAGTCACCTTTCATTGGTGTCCAAAACTCTAGTGACCACAATACATTTTTTGCAGTCACATTTACTACCAGGAACTTTGATTTTGTGTTGATTTTGGCGTTCCTAACGGTGGTAGTGTTTCGGGGCACCAAATTCCCATTAGAAAACCTCACATTTTCACAGCAGAAGGGTTCTGAACAGTCTGCCCTGAGCAGTCCTGGTTCATGTTTTTCCTGTGCCTCCGAGCTGTCCCGCAGGTCCAGCAACATGTCGTGGGTCTCTCCAGCAGCGTGGTATCAGAGTTTCCTGCAAGTCCTAGTCACACCTCTCTTTCATAATGCACATTGAGAAGAGTCATATGAAAATATCAAAACACATTTTTCTATTGAAATACAAATGGAGCTCTGAATAGGTTTCACTGGAAAATTACACATTGACAAAAGTTTCTCCACTCATCCAAACTCAGCATCCCACCCACTGGCCTCCACTGGAACAAAGAAAAAAACAAAAAAACATTTGTTTAAATTGAGTATCTGGATTATTTCAGGGTTGTTTATTCAAAATTGGATTTTTTTGTCCTGTGGTTTGGATCTTCCCAGTTTTAGTTGGAAATTACAGTTTCTGTGCCGTCTGTGGAGGGCAGGCCTGAGGACTAAGGTTTGGCTGTGGGGCAATGGTGCAGAATCACAGCAACTGTTGCAATGCAATGACAATATGGGCACAGCTTTTCACCATAATTATTGTGGATTTGAGGGAAAACTAAAACTAAAAAGTGGACACCCACAAACCAAGAGAAGAGTAGAAGACTGTCAAAGTTTGGACAATCTCAGAACCCATCGACTATCTGATGACAATTTAGCCATGGGGGAAGCCGGCGAATATCCTGGCCAAGATTTCCTCTGTAATGCGCCGGCCATTAAGCCTAATATACACACTGTAGAATGTATAAAACATCACATCCTGAGTCATTATGAACAGAGATATTAGCAATAGAGACCAAAAAAGGCTGGCTGGAAACATGTTTATTTCTGCTCGCTTTTGAAGCCAGCTTCAAGTGGCCGTTTGAGGAATTGCAGCGCTCGTCGCTTGGGCAACTTTGGTGAGCAACTTGTTTAAGGCTGTCCCACTGTCACATTGTCAAGTGTATGAAGGCTCTTTTGCAGATATTTAGAGACCTTTATGTAAACATTCCGTAAGTCTGCACCTCCACAGACTTTGCCTGAGAGAATTACCCACAACTTATAGCTTTGTGACGTGAACACACCTATTAAATCATGTCTTTTAACTTTGCTTCATCATGTTGTTTTGTGTAAATTAATTATACAACAGTTGGGCTTACCTTTCATCGCTTAAGACAAGAACCTGGAAGATACCCCAAATCAGGCATTTAAAGATGTGAAATAAGGACCCACAGTTCTACATTCCATATTTTGATGTTGTCAAGGTGACGTGATAAGATAAAACAAGATAAAATAATCCTTCATTAGTCCCTCAGTGGGGAAATTACAGGATTACAGCAGCACTGCTCACAAGTAATAAGATAAAAAGAATCAAGTAATATGTATCAACAGTAGAACGGTAATAAACACATTAAAGATTTAAAAAAAAACCTCAGATTAGCAATTTGAGACAGGAGAATAGAGTTGGGTATGAGAGACACTGCCTGCAACTGCATGAATTCATAAGTAGCCAGTCCACCTTTGTCAACAGTTTATTTGTTAGCTAATACAAAACTAAATCATCTTCAGCCAATAGCCAATGGGTCACATAAAAGGCGTCACTTGTAATGTCAAATCTACAGAATCATAACCAACTCTGCAGGTTTCGTTGAGACTTAGAGCATCTTTCAGCTCAATTTGTGTGTTTAAAGGCCTGATACTTTTGTTTAGTTAAATTTCAGCACTCATTAACCTTGTATCCAGCAGCAGCAGTCAACTGCTTTCATCAAACAGGCTCAGATAAAGCCCTCTACCCTGTGCTCTACAGTGCGCTACTCAAACAAGCTAAGCTAATAGCTAACGCTTGGCAGCTGTACGGAGATAAGTAGAAAGGGAAACTGACAAAATGTTCCAAATGACTGTAAATGACGCACAAAAAACAATAAGTAAATGCTGCAGTGAAGGAATTTTTATTGCAGTCAAAAAGTGATCATGAAAGTCATCTCCTAAATTAGGCAACCAGTCCAGAAGCAAGACATGAATACAACAAGCATTCATCTTGTACTGCCCGCGATCTACACACTGAACAAATAAGTTAGATTGTTTTCCACTAGGACATGTATCCATATGTATGCAGTAGCAGTGTAGATATAGCCACATCCAGAGCAGAACTGGTAATTGTGGTCTCAACAGTGTCTTTTTATAGATGTTTTTCAAACAGAGGGTAACAACTCTGTGGCAAGATGTACTATTTGCTACACTGGATAATTTTAACAGGCAGACTGCTGATGGCATCTGCTATGATACATTTAAACCAATGTAGTAGGTTGAGGACTGTCACAAATGCATTTTCTAAAAATACATCATCTGTAGTTGTGGTTGATCATATGAAAGTAGACATACTATATAAAAGTAACTGTCATAGTAAATAATATTGTTTTTGGTTCCAGTTGGAGGCAGTGGAGCACCACATAAACATTGACTGCATTCATGATCAGACTGCAAATGCGAATGATCTCTAGCTATACTCTGGTACAGTGCATTGAATGGTGACATTTATGTTTTAACTGTACCTTTTAAATAAAGATACAAAACAAATTGTAATGTGTCACTCTTGGAAAACCCATAGATAATTAGCTGCTAACAAGTTCGCCATATCAATGTGGTATAATCATTATTCATAGAAAAGGGAAGGCCACGACCAGACAGACACACTCACAGACATGGGACAAACAAGACACACAGAGGGAAACCACTAAATGGCGAGAAAGGCACAGCAGGAACCATGGCCGCGGTCGAATAGTCCTTTTTGGTTAGGAGCCTTCCTAACTGAGGAAAATGACCTGGAAGTACCTAAGTGGCCACCATGATAAGTGCCGGTCAAATTCTCTAAACGCAAAGGAAAGGAGCTTCATGCCTCCTAACTTAGCTCCTTTAGCAAAGGAACCACTGGACCTTCCTTAACGAAAGGAAAGGAGATAATGCCGACCTACAATCCCTTGCCGCGGCACCATTTAAAGTTATGTTTCATTCGGCCGTTCACGAGAACAAACGATCATGACCGACAAACGCAGATCATGTTAATAATAAGTAGCGTAACTTGAAAACACTTTACACGTTGCTGTTGTTGAACACAGCTGTAAAGTGATGAAACAGCTCAGCCCTCATTCTTTTATTTTACTTTAGTTACAGAAGCATTAATGAAAGAGTTAAACTGGTCGAGCTCTTCAGCCTGACTCATGTTTATGATTATCATCTTTTTAATCAACTATTTTGTTACATTACAATAGAGCACTATCAAGTTGTGTGGCGTTTCATAAACTGTTGTCTGCATATTTTTATGATCAGATTATAATGTGCAGATAAACCATAAGAACATAAATGGATATGAGACACACATATGACACACATCGTTAGTGGGATAACGTACTTAATTCTGCAGGTTTGAAACTGAAAAGACAGTTTAGTAGCTTTGTACTCTGTGTAAAATCCCTTGGTTTCACTTTCATACTCCTTCGTTAATTTCTATTCCAACCTTGTTAATAGAGTAATATATGAATTGGGTTGTTTAAATCGTCTGCATGACGCAACACTATAAGAAGACAGTTGAAGTATTTAAGATGCTTTATTGTAGTCCGAGATGGACTACAACGTTGTAGTTTCACCGCTACAGACAGACCGACGTCACTCATTTGTATTATTTATTACTATTTTTATAATTGAAAAAAAAAAAATTTTTTTTTTTGGTGGCTCAAGGTGGGTGGCCCTCTATTGGCTGGCCGCCACTGAATTTGAGTCTGCAGTTGGAAATTAAACTTTTGATATATTTTGATGCTAGTAACAGCTTTAAATCACTTTTTAAAGATCTCTTATTATAAAATGTTCAGGTTCATAGTTGTATTTCAAATTTCTACTCAAAGATGTTTGCATGCTAAGAAACACTTTAACAACATTTTTAATGGAGCCTTTTACTTCACCCAGAGTATTTTTACAGTGTGGTATTCGTACTGGATACTTCCTCCACCACCACTGTGTGGTGGAGGGGTGTGGTCTTTTATGCATCATCTTATTTTCCTCTCTGTGTTCAATGTTGGCCATCATTTTGTCATGTTCGTATTAAAAGAAACAGACTGACATGTCCCCCTATGTGAACACCTTGGACAGTACATTTACTCAAGTACTGTACTTATTATACTGTATGTATTTCTATTTCATATACATCATTCTTAAATGGGCCTATCTGCATGTTGAGTACTTTTACTTTTGGTACTTTACATATATTTTTATGCTGATACTTTTGTACTTTAACTTGAGTATGATTTTGAATGGAGGACTTTCACTTGTAACACAGTATTTTTAAACTGCAGTAGTTATCCGGTAAAAGTAAAATGTCTGAGTACTTCTTCCACCACTGCGAGCTGCTAAAGGTTTGAAACATGCATGTGCAAGACACCTGTGCCAAGAAAACTCTTTGCATACACACAACAGACCCCTACCTACAGCTTTTGTAGCCATTGCTGGTGTGTTGCGTAAAAGCTGATAATTACATGCAGTTCTCTCTCTGAAAATAGAAGGAAAAAGCAGTGGACCGCCTCTTATCAAAGCAATCGCCTCGGTATGAATGAAGGCCATGTGTATGTACATATGTGCAGCCCACATTAATGTTTCGGAGTGCTGCATACACATGTAAGAAGGTATTTATTAAGCATGCATACCACACACACACACACACACACACACACACACACACACACACACACACACACACACGCATACACACCAGCAGATGTGGGCATCAGATCATTCAACCCGTCCACATGATGTTCAGTACATTATCAGAGTTTAGATGGGTAGGAAAGCATTCCTTAAAAGCAGTCAGACATAGGTGATGTCTTAAGGTTGATGATAACTTGTAGACCATAAAGAGATGTTGCAAGGGATTTACAATTAGGCCAAACACATTTGGGATTACAGAGGTGAGTCACAAAGGGAAGTGTGCTAGTGGAGGGAGACAAATCAAAGAAATGAACACAACAAGCAAAACATATTTTCAATTTAGAATTTAAACGAATGCCTTGCTGGTTTTCTGCACGATGTTAGTTTCATTCTGCACCTTGAAGACATTGACTACGTGCTAATAATACGCTATTGTTCAGATCAAGTGATGGAGTATGAAAATAGGAGAAAGACTACTTTGGCTATAGTGGAGGTGTCAAACAAGCACAGGAGACGTGTTCTGGTGCAGTTCAGTTAATTTAAAGTTATGTTAGTGGTTTTTGTGTTTTCTGTTATGCTACATTGTTTCTTTTTTACTTAGTTTACATAATTTTTTTTTAGCCCAACCATAAATTCTTTCCAAAACCTAACAAAGTGGTTCTGTGGCGCAAACTTAACTACGGACATTTCACGATAACAATGTGGCTTGAAATTACACGTGAAAAGCCTAAAATGCATAACGGTGACATGCTTTTTATATCCCTTAAGATCAGGTCGACCAGAGAGAGACGCTGCAACAACGAAGATGGATGTGTTTTTTTTTGTTTCGGGAGTGCTCTGGTGAATGTAATCTCGGGGTCGGGAGCTTTTGTTATGGAATAAAGGAGCTGACAAAACATCTCAAATTACTGCTACAATACAATCCACGTCTTCTACAATACAATCCATTACTTTTGACAGACTGAATATTATCGTTGGGTACATAACAACATAGTCAGGCATTCTGTTGTTAAATTAAGACGTGCGCTCACCTCCAGTGATGTCACAGCAGGTGTTCAGCTGATGGAAACTACCTGGTGTGACATCGCTGATTGGCCTGTTGCCAGGAGTGCAGCATGCTGTTTTTTCCAGTGCCAGTGTTGTGCTCTTAGTGATTTCGCTGTGATCAAAGTCAGACTGTCGTTTGGGATCTGAGGGACTTTTAGGCCACATAGCCAGGGTTTTAAAACAAACATGAACCGTTACAAATCAAAATGTACGAGTTTATGGGTCAATAAATGTGGTCAGCACGTGTCTCACTTGTTTCCTCTCGGTTTCATTGTTGTCTGTTCTCACTCATAGATCTGCCTGGTGTCTGAAGGCCTTGTCGTGCTAGTGAGCAATGAATGTGCTCCTTTACAGTTTATGTGGACTTCACAATAGTTGTGCAGCACAAAATAAGCATAAAAGTAAAGTCCTCTATTTTGTGGCTATTAATCTTTTTGTTGAGCCGTTGGGCCCTTAGGTTATATCAGGTCATAAGGTACAAATCAAGAAAAAAATGTGATATAAATCCCACAAAAAATATATATATTTTTTATCAATTTAAACATCAAAATCAGGGCTATAATAATATAACATACATAACAAGATCTAAACACAACTCAAACAATAAATAGGATTAGGGGTTAGGGTTAGCATTAAGGTAAGAGCTTAAAGGGCTACATGTCTGCAGATACGTCAGTGCTCTAAAAGTAGTGTGCAAACGTAGAAAAAGATATGTTTTCAAAATGGAACTGTTTATGTGATGCTAATGTTTTGAGAAAAACTACTAATGCCGTATTCACACCATGACGCTTTTTCGTCTAATTTTACTCGCTTGACTTTATGTGGTTAATTTGCTTTTTCGCAACCAGTTGCGGTGAAAAGGGGGCGCGGCTTGAGCCACGTTACCCCAAGTTACCAGCACATCCTCACTAGCTAACCTAAACTGATCCGGTCACATTCCTTTAAAACAGTTGTCATTTCCGCGATCAACCATAGAAAAATGAACCACTCTTTCTGTGTTATACTTGTTGTGGAAATACAACAAATGTCAGAACATCAAACGCCCCCGTGTCTGGGTTCATAATATTATCCGTAACCGCACACAGCTACGACTCTTCCAGGAACTGTGTTTGAATGACGGCCACTTCCAGCGCTGTAAACACGTAAATCCTTTAAAGGAGTACAGTCGTCCCTCACTATAACGCTGTTCACGTTTCGCAGACTTGCTGTTTCGCGGATTTTTTTTTGTGTTGCTTTTTTTTTTGCAGCTACACTATGAATGCGCATTGTGTTCTGCACCCTTATTAAGCTGAGGGACTGTACTGTACACTCTTGTAATCAGTCTCCTCCGTGCAGTGTCTCCTGTACGGAATACGTCCGGATAAAAAGTCAGCAGAGTGGCGCCCGGACAAAGAGGCACGGTCAGAGGACCTCGTAGATTGATCATTAAAATGAAATTTGTCAAACATGTTCGGGCTTATTTCTTAAATCCACGAAAATTTGAGTGTTTAAATAAGAGAGACATGTGAGAAAATGTTAATGCCTGTCTGAGAAAAGTGTATAAAGGTGTTAAAACATGTATAATAATGGTAAAAAATAAAGCTCACTACTTCACGGATTTAGTCTATCGTGGGTTATTTTTGGAACGTATCCCCTGCGATAAACGAGAGACCACTGTATATTCATTGTGACTCTTATGCACCTGGGTCGGCAGAGTTAGTTTAGTTCTGTTACTTATTGTTTCGTTATACGCACGCACGCACGCACACACGCACGCACGCACACACACACACACACACACACACACACACACACACACGTGTGATGCATTGAGTGCATGGGCAAGCGTCGTGTTGTGTATAGGCCAGTCTAACAGTAACTCCCGGGCCACTTTTTTCCCCCAGTCCGCCCCTGTGTTAATCTTTTCCATTCTAAATATGATAACTTTCGTCCATTGGAAGAAAAGAAAACATGGTGCTACCCGTAATCCAAGATCATGCAGCAAAACCGACAAATTTGAGGTTTCAAAACATCAGTCCACAAACCAATGGGTGACGTCACAATGACTACGTCAACTTCTTATATACAGTCTATGGCAATAGCGGCCATGGATTTTGTCACTATGCCAGCTGATGAACCACGTAGAAACCACTTTGTTCCTTGCAAGCCTCCCCCTCTTTCCTTTCTGTACCGTTGGATTTTGTTTTCATAAATACGTGCATGACGGGATGCTATATCATTAACGGACACTGTACTTCACTTTATTAATAAAACAACAACACGATGCAGCGTAGTTTGCATAAGACGGAAACCACTTTTATTCTCGTTCCACACTTCACTAGAATGTTTCCTCTCCTCTCTTTTACCTTCACAATAAAATCCCAGAAAGGTACATCAGAACACTGCTTTCTATAAAGCTGTTCAAACACTAAATATAGTAGCTTACAGTCACAATACAACATGTCAAAACAATCCAACAAAACTGCAGCGCTCAAACACTGCACACACAAAAGCACAAGCCGAACAAAACGAATGATATTAACTACTGTAAAATTTGACCTGTGCAGCTCATATGTGAATTTTTCAGATTCTACATTTAGCACTAGTTGCAGAGACATACGGTACAAAATTCACGTAAAATATTGCTGAATCCCTTCACGATGAGCAGCAGTGCAACAATAGTTCCTGTGCCACAGCGCCTCTAACACAGCCACACAGCTTGGTGGGGTTGAGCAGCGAGGAGCCAGTAGCCAGCTCTCTCCCCATATTCCTGAATCCCCTTTACGAGTGAGCTGCAGCAGCAGCAGCAGCGCAGCAATACTCCCTGCTGTCCTCCCACATAGCCACACAGCTTGGTGGGGTGTAGCAGCCAGCACTCTCCCACTTCCTTCACGGCGCAGCTAGCCTAGCCTAGCTATGCCATGGAGGCAGTGGCATCAACGGTGGGTGACAGCGGAGAGGAAAGCAGGGTAAAAAACAACAACACAAAAACTTGAAAAAACAGTTGACTCACCCAATGCTGTTCACTATAAAGACAAAGCCCATCCTTATCTTTTTTTAACAGTTAATAAGTTGCCTTCATGGACTGAGCTGAGGAACAGACAATAAATAAGCTAATAGGGAAAAATAATTATAATACTGTTGGAAAAATTAACTCGACACCTTGGAGTAAAATCATTAAAACAGAAACATTTATTCTTCGAAGAAGGAGCAGAGACAGAGACCTAACGTGTTACTTTACCAATTGCATATCCAAGTCTGCTCAACGATCTCTCAAAGGACCACCTCTTAAATACACATCATGACCCAATAACAAAAACCCTCATGACGTCTTCGGTCTAATCGGGAACCTTTCCTCCGTCATCCCATAGTGGTTCGCAAGAAATGGTCATATGACAACAAAGGAACTGCAGACTGTTTTTTCAGACAGAAACCTACAGATTCCCCAGTCACTGCTATCAGGAGACATGCTGAGTTTGTGTGTAATATTAAACAGAGACAATTCAATGAGAAGCCTGAATATAACGGTGAAACAGTAACTGATTAAGCGTGACTAAGTTTTTCCTCCAACAAATACATGTAGTGTATTTGTCAAAAACAGTTAAATTATAAAATAGATATCACTTTTAATTATAAAAAAATAACTAATAATAATTATAAAGTAGCTATAACTTTGTGATTTCGTTCAGGCCAGCTTAGTCTATGGCGAAAACCAAAATGTTCAAATCTCGTCGTCCGGAGAATTCACAGCAAGCCAGCAAGTGACGTTTTTGTCATCTAGCCGGAGTGTAAAAAGGAATGCTCATTTACAAGAAGAGGACAATGAAGACGTCCAACTGGAGAGGAGAGATGCCGAGATTTGCTGAATTCGGTCAGCAAGGGTCAATGCCAAAATCGTCAGATTTCCAACCGGCCATATTAGTGCGTCAAATAAGTTTCAGGGGCCATTGACTTGCTGTGATATTTGCAACCTGGAATGCATAGTTGTTGACAGTCCTTTTGTGTTCCATAGGACATATTTTACAATGATGTCACAGCATTGGGTTGAAAAAACTAAACTGGCACACAAAACTGGAGCATTCCAGATACTGTGAGGGAATTATGGTGCTAAAAAATAATGTATTTATGTTTTGACTGTTTAATTTAGTCAGTGAGGCTTACTGCTTAATAACTGCAACTTCATCATTATTGTCATTCCAGCGCGCAAGTTTTGGTTGCTTAGTAACAACAGGTCGACCAGGAGCTCAACCTCCAAAGCACCTTGGATAAAAGGATTAGAGTGGCACACCTGGCTATAGATGCAACATTGGAACAGCCCCAAAGAAAGCTCCAACTATAACTATAATTTATAGTTATTTCATTAGCAAATTTAATACTTTGAAAATAACGATTTGATTCAAAATAAGGTATGGGGAGCTTTCTTTATCTTGAGTTGTCACACACTGGAGTGATTTGAGACTGTATGCCTTCAAATAAGAAAAAAACATGTTTCATTCTCCTGAGCCAAGTGGAAAAAACACTGTCAGATGATTTTGCCAGGAGAGACCTCCCAGACATCAAGCTTTACATCAGAAATAGTAAAGACCTTCATCAACAGCCAACAGCCTGTGCTTCTTAACCATGGAGGTTGGGATGCCATGTTGAGCTGCTTCAAATACAGGTAAGCCAGCAGGAAGTCTGCAGATACAATTAATTCATACGTTTCTGTATAAAAAGTGAAAACAATTTGAACATATCATCTATTATACATAATCTATTTGGAGCTACCTTCATTCTTTTATTAGTTGGAATGCTGCAAGCATTCTAACTAATAATAATAATTTTAAAATTTGAGAAAATATGAAAAATGTCAACATGTGAAATTTTCAATATTGTCTCAAGCTCAACGTATGAAGAAACTGTAAACGTTTGAAGTTGAAGATGATTTGAAGATTTCCCCATTGGGTCCCATTATAAAAACAATCATAAAAAGCTTAATAATTTGGAAATTTGAAAAGTCAGAAATATGAAAAGTCATAGCCATTGTGTCCTTAAGTAGCTGAATATTTGAATAATTGAACTTTTATCTGTAACTGAAAATATGACAGAGTAGTTACGGTCCAAAATACGGATCTATCTATTTAAATTTCCCCGGTGAGTGATCATTAAAGTTTTTATGTTAACTCCTATCTTTTCTCTTAAATATACATCTGTTATCTGCAATGAGACAAGTTTAGCAATGCCACCATGTTTTTTTATTGCTATTGTTGCAAGATCTGTTTGTGTGTGACTAGTGAGCAAAATGAAGAGCAACCCACAATCCGATGAAGCAATGCACTAAGATGTTACGGATTTTCAGAAGTTTTCTTTATACATCCATGGCCACAGACTCACTCGCGTTTTTAATCCAAAATGTTGTTGCGCCGTCAAGCAGCGCCGTACAAAAAAGCTCTACTTTTTAAGTGATTGCAACTATCCAGTCACACTAATTAATCCAGCTGTTCAACATTTACACATGGGCACACACACACCACACACACACACACACACACACACACACACACACCCTGCTCTCAGCTGACAGTCTTGGCTCTCAGGGGCCGCAGGAGGCTCATATTATTTTACTTTACTTTGCATTGAATGGTACCGTGAGTCAAACCCAGTGCCTGGAAACAAAGCAAACAATTCAATAGTAGAGGGGGATTTACTGCCTAACAATAGCAAACCATATGTTCCTGTTTCTCATCAATCATGGCTGACACCAAAACACAGACTGAGCCTCCTTTTTCTCTCCTTCTGTCAATCACACTTTCCAACGCACCCTGTAGATTTGGCAGAGGGTCTGTGTGTGTGTGTGTGTGTGTGTGTGTGTGTGTGTGTGTGTGTGTGTTTGTGTGTGTTTGTGTGTGTGTGTGTCAACCATGGAGGTAGTATGAACACAATCCTTCACATGAGCAGCCAGTGTGAACCTGACAGGTGTTATTTGCTTTGGTTTCCATTCAACCTTCACTGTAGCCCATGCCGGAGTCTCTGTGGGTGTTTGTGTGTGTTCACACATTGACAGGTGGTGAAAGACCATGCAATGCTGCCTAAGGGACATATGCAAGAAAGCATATCGCTGAGGTTGTCTGCACACACATCTTGGATACTGCATAGGTGGGAATGGAACCCCCCCCCCCACACACACACACACCAAGACTTTACATGTCTCTCTGTTGGAGAGGCGGAGAATAGAAGTCCAACATGTATTCTCTTGTTCAAATACAGTATGAGGCAGCATTGAAGTGTTTTTAACCCATCACAATTAGTACTAATAGAGGGATTTCAGCTGATGAACACACCCTTTTTAGTACAGAGTTACATAACAAACTGGAGGCCTACACAAATCCCTTCTGAGTGGCTTGAGTTGCATCAAAAATCACATCATGCTCTTTGTTGGGTGCCAGAACTTCCAACCTGACATTTGATTGCATATATTGAGATGACTGAATCTGATTCCAGATTCTTGCGACCCTACAATGTCATGTGGCTGCTAAGAGATGGAGAGAAAATGTTGTTAATAGGCTTAACTATTCAAGAAATGGAGAACAAATGTTGCTAAAAGGCTAAACTTAGATGTGTAGTGGTCACTGTTACCCAACATCAAACATAATTAAAACACACTGACAAGACAATGATAAACCATACAGAACTGGACGCCAACCAAGATTGGATTTCTGAGGCTGATGTAAATACTTAAGTTTAAAAAGTATGCTGATGCTATTGAATTCATTTTTAACATAAATTCACCAAATTAAGCTTGTGATGTGTTTCTGTTGTTTCTATACATATTTACTTTGTTTACCTGCTAACTTTTGTACGACTTAACTGGTTGTAGCTCTGCTACCTCCCTCAGTATCACAGATGATGACCAACTGCTCCAAGTAATATATAATATTCTTCATTCCATGAACTGGATCTATACTTCATTTAAAAATCTGATATTGGCTATACAGACACATACACACTCCCAGACGGACATCTGTAAAGCTTTGTAATAACCGAAACCAAACATCTGCTTGGCGGGGAAAAAGACGGACTTAACAGAAAACAGCAACGCTGAATGGTGCCTAACTACATCTGCCATGACAATGGAGCTTTATGCTGAAGCTGTGAGCCAGTTGGCCAATCTGTAATGGATGGAGCCTCGGGGTTTGCACTGCAGTGATGACTTCAAACAAGAGACTCTCTTTAACAGACACTTTATTCTTCCAGACTTCTCGTCAACGAGCTGCTGCTGTGTGTGTGTGTGCATGTGTGTGTGTGTGTGTATTCTATCCATCCATCCATTATCTTAACCGCTTATCCTCATTAGAGTCGCGGGGCGCTGGAGCCAATCCCAGCTGTCAAGGGGCGAAGGCAGGGTACACCCTGGACAAGTCGCCAGTCCATCACAGGGCAGACATAGAGACAAACAACCATTTACGCTCACATTCACACCTACGGGCAATTTAGAGTCCAATTAACCTATGCAGCATGTCTTTGGACTGTGGGAGGAAGCCGGAGAGAACCCACGCTGCCACGGGGAGAACATGCAAACGCCACACAGAAGGACCTGCCAGACCAGTATCCGAACCCCACCCCACCCGGGATCCGAACCACAGACCCTCTTGCTGTGAGGCGTCAGTGCTAGCCACTACACCACCGTGCAGCCCTGTGCATTCTATTTTCAATGAATTTTAAATAAGTGGGAAACAAAAGATATTCGCAGATGAGTACAGTGAGCCAGATCACATGTAATGTGCCAAAGGCTCCAATGCAAAGGAATTGAAATGAGATATTCGAAGCAAATAACCAGTGGTGTAAAGTAGTGGTAGTGCTGGCACAGCATCAACAGAGGGAAATCCCCTTTTAAAATAATTTTAAATCCTTGCCAAACCCAATAATGTTGAAGTAGAACAATTCAAAGATGACTGCAGGCTTAAATGAGCTGCGGCCTCCTCTACCCGACCATACATAACACAATGATGGCCTGGTAGCCTCCATTTGAAACAGATTCATTTGCCTTGGTCTCAGGAGAAGGGCATGAACTCTGACTGTGGAGTGTCCTCTCACTAGGAAATTACGACCAAGATTACGACACTCTAGATGAGCTGTGGACGTGGAACCAAAGGCAGCTGGGGCTTGGTGACATCTAGGATTTGAAGGATGTATTTATTTAAGCATGTACAGTAGTAGTGGACTTTTAACATAGTTGAATAAATGTCTCAGTTTTCCGGTTTGTACAGGGTGTCCAAACACGTCTCAGCTCTCTATATAATGAGGTACCATTGAAGGCAAATATGTAAAGTTATAATATGGCCCTAAAGCTGAAGAATTTAACTGTTTTGGTGCTTGACATTGGTTTACCAAAGGTCTTAGGTTCACAAACGCAGTGGAATATATGAAAAAAATGGTAGATACAAAACATATTGTTTCATCACTTTTTGAATAGAAATGTCTGTCACGCAAGAATATATAAAAAATTGGACTTAGAAATGACATCATACTGAAAATGAAAAATGTTTTTTGTTTTTAAACCAAATTTGTATTATATACATATAAAAAACCACTATTAACACAATGTGCCTGTTCAGTCAGAAACAGAAGAAGAAGAAAAAACAGACCTTAAAATATGCATTTCTTTACATGTTATACCATGTATTGAAGCAATTTCTGGTGGGCTTGTAGGGATGGCTGTGCTGGAGTGACCCAATAAAAGGGAGCTCAGTATTTTCTCTCTTCTCATTGACTCACAGTGAAGCTTTACGCATGTGTCATACGACACGTCCGTGGTTAGATGCTTAGCTCTCACTGTGTAAATCCTGTATGAGAAAAGGACGCGGAAGTGGAACTTCTACTGATTCTGGTACAATTCAAACCAAATATCTGTGCCGTATTATTGCGAAAATATGAATTTAATAAAACCGTAGACATCATGGTCCGTTTTGAAGCAAAAAATGTTGTGTTCTCCAACTTAATGAGATTAAGATGACACATTAAAAGCAATGTCACTTGATACCAATGTTATATTATTCTGCAAAACCAAATGAGAAAAGTAAATAAAATAAGAACTTATATTTCAGTAAATATGCGATAATAAATAAAGTAAGTGCTCTATGTCACATTGAAATAGGTAAAAGAATACTATTAAAGTGGCTCATGGCCTAATAAATACACCATTTAAGATATAGGAGAGAGTAGATCATATAATACTCTATTTCAGTGGGTAATAGAATACTACCTTGTTATACACAGAGTACCATGCCATATATTTTTAGCTCAAAGGACCCAGATGACCTCAGTACATCTGTATGAATACATGATTCATTCACCTATCTGCTGCCAGGGGCCCCTCACTATTCATGCCTGCCGACGGCATGATGTAGCCTCATGGGGGACAAAGCGCTGACTCCAGCCCCTGACATCCTCCTCACTTACGACCTTTGACCCATTACAAAAGAGGGTTGTCTCCCTTGACAGAGATTTCCCTGCTGTTTGACGGCTGGGCGGCACGAAAAGCCACCCGGACCTGTTGACAGGGCATTATCAGGGACAATGAGGGGATAGACTGGGAGCCCCCACCCGCCCATGTCCTCTCCACACTGGAAAACAAGACTTCCTGTCACTCGATGGGTATATTGGCAAACCGCCATAACCGTCTTTTCTGAATAGTTACCTTCTCATTTCAACTCAAGGTCCACTTACCGACTTTTGTTTCCAGAGCATTCAACCACACTTCATGGTTTTCACCAGTGGAAGTTCCAGGAGTGTTTTGTGGCAAGAGGAGGTGGCATTTATGAAGTTCCATAGATAGGTCATGTGGTGATAAAGACTGAGATGAGGTCAAAGGCTCATGAACAAAAATAATAAGTGGACCATGGCAAACGTATTATCAAGACATTACCGCCACAATTTATTTTACTATATGACCCTGGAGCTCATGCTCGAATGGGATGCTCTGATACGTCTTTACAGTTCCGACACCTGGGCTTTCGGAAGTGGAAGTTGAGTTTATATTGTACTATTATTTGTACTACTATTTGTACTATTTTTCTGACGTTGAAAAACAAATTTAGCAGATAATTTTGTGGAGATAAATGTACTGTATTGATATTTCCAATTTCCAAGTAATTGTTAAAGTATCCGATACAAAATATTGTCACCATTAACGATTGAGCAATTTCAGTAAGTATCGGACTGATATCCGATATCAGTTTCGTTATCCATTAAGCATGTACTTAGATTTTGAGGGAATACAATTAGAATGACTTCCTCTGCTTTGCTGGGTTTAAACATGTCAGTAATTTCCCTTATATCTTACTTTTTTTAAAATGTTAATACTGAGCTTACCTAGCACATTATCACTCTTTAGAGCAGTGGTTTTCAACAACCTAGTGGGCTGCAAGATAAATTGAAGGTCATATTTTTTATTGATGTATATACAATAGTAAACAGAGGTACTTACATACATCAGTATACATTGGTGTGGTCATCAAACATGCTTGTATACACCCTTAGATTTAGATTTGTATATTTTTAAGAACAAACAAAAAACGATTGCAAAACAAGAAGCAAAATAGATTATTCAATGAAAAAAAAGTATTTTAGACATAGTCTGTATAAAATGATTAAACTGTCCGCATAAACATAAGAGATAAAATACATAAATAATAGTAAGGGAGAAGAAGAAAAAAAGAAGGGGGAAGGGATGGAGGGGGTGTTTATGTGTGTGTTATGTTGTCGGAAAAAAGTCCATAAACGGTTGTCATTTATTGTAGAATTTGCTCACGTTTCCCCTTCTTGAATATCTAATTTTCTCCACTTTCAAAAATGAATTAGTCTCTTTGATCCATTGTGTGCTGGAAGGAGCTGTTGTGGATTTCCAATTCAGAAGGAGGTGGCGTTTAGCAATTACAGAGCTATTACTTCCAATTCTTTAGTAGAATACAGAGTATAGCCTTCTGGAAGACCAAAAATGCCAGTGTGTGAAGTATCAATAGCCCTTGAGTGTACCTGAAACATGGTGTCGAAGTAAATTTGCCGAAAGTTCGTCAAAGCTGAACAGGAGAAAAACATATGCGAAAGATTACAGGGTGAGCCTCCGCATCTGTCACAGACATCTAGCATATTCGGGAAAATCTGTGCCAACCTTGTTTTCGAATAATGGCATGACTTTAAACTATATCAAGGTCAAACAGAGGTTTTGAGAATGACTTCCAGTGCAGATGCCCACCAGCATTTATCAAAAATCAGTCTCAGCTCACGCTCCCAAGTTTCCTTTGTGTTGGTGGTTAAATGATCAGACGGGTACCCAGAGGGGTTAGCGGTCGTCGGGCCGGTCAATAAAACAGAAAGAGAGGCAGGGGGGACACGACTGGGTTTCCAGCTGATACTAAGGTACATCAATTGACTTAGACCAGAGTAAAATTTTAGCTCATTTGCGGCCCAGTAATAGAATTGAAAATTTGGCAGAGAGGCCGCCATAGAACTTACAGTTCTGCAGTATTTTTTTGTGTAACTCTAGGTATCTTGCCATTCCACAAAAAATGACAAATAATCGAGTCAACTGTTTTAAAAAATTTTTTTGATAAAAATATAGGTAAACATTGAAAAAGAAATAGAAATTTTGGCAGAACACTCATCTTGACGGTACTTATTCTCCCAATTAAGGATAGAGGAAGGGAACCCCATTTTTGAAAGTGTGCCTTAATCTCGGATAAAAGTGGAGAGAAATTTTCAGAGTGAAGAGACTATGTTAACCCCAAGATATATAAATCCCGAATTACTCAATTTGAAAGGGGTGTCTTGACTGGAAGAGTTGCATCGCTAGTTTATTGACACGATAACATTCACTCTTGGCAACGTTAACTTTATACCCTGAAAACCGACCGAAGATATGAAAGAGTGAAACATTGGCGGGGCAGGCTGTATTGTACACCTTTGTCAATCAATCTTCTCTGTGCAGTGTCTCCTGTACAGGACAGAATACGTTCGGTACAGAATACATTGGGCTAAAAAGACAGCGGAGTGGCGCCAGGAAAAAGAGGCGCGGTCAGAGGACTTTGTAGATTGATCATGAAAATGAAATTTGTTAAACATGTTTGGGCTTATTTTTTTAAATCTGCGAAAGTTTGAACTTTGAGAGTGTTTAAATAAGTAAGAATTGTAAGAAAATGTGAACGCCTGTCTAAGAAAAGTGTATAAATGTGTGTGGTTAGGGGTTTTACAGCCTTAAAACATGTATAATAATTGTAAAAAATAAAGCTGATTACTTCGTGGATTTCATCTATGGCGGGTTATTTTTGGAACGTATCCCCCGCGATAAACGAGGGACCAATGTAATAACAGGTCATCGGCGTATAACGATAATTTTAACTCTGTATGAGTCCTGGTGATGCCATTACAGGTGAGAGAGGTCCTCAAGTACATAGACAAGAGCTTTATTGCAAGTGCAAACTAAAGAGGAGACAGGGGGCTGCCCTGTCTACAACCTCTATTTAGAAAAAAATAACTGGATTGAGTGTTATTAGTGGTAATACTGGCACAGGGAAGTGTATAGAGAAGGCGTAACCCTGATATAAAACTTTCACCAAATCTGAAATTAGCTAAGACTAAAAATAAATAATTCCATTGAACTCGATCGAACGCCTTTTCAGCATCGATCGATATCAATATTTCAGCTACAGTTGTTGTTTCTTTCGAGTAGATTACGTTTAACAAAGTGCGAACATTATAATAGAGCTGACGCCCCTTTATAAAGCCAGTCTGTTCCTCAGTATGTTTGTTGGAAGGACCTTTTTAAGTCGGCGGGCCAAGGCCTATGCGAGTATCTTTGTATCGACGTTCATTAAAGAGATTGGCCTATAGGAGGTACAAATATCAGCATCTTTGTCCTTTTTTAAAAGAACATTAATAAAGGGTTGTCTCAATGTAGGAGGAAGAGAGCCGAGTGACAAAGATTTGAGATAAACAGAGAGAAGTAATGGAATTAGTTTGGCCTGAAAAGCTTTAAAAAATTTGACCGGAAACCCGTCGGGTCCCGGGGCTTTATTATTCTGCATGCTTTGTGAAGCTGAGTTTAATTCTTGAAAGGTCAGAGCAAAGTCTAACTGTTTAACCAATTCTGGATTTATATAAGGAAACGGAAATTTGTCTAAAAACCTGTGCATATCAGCTGGATCTGATAAAAGTTCGGACTTGTACAAGAATTCATAAAAAGACGAAAAAACAGAGTTAATAACATCCGGGTCCTCCTACAAGGCTCCCGATCCATCCTTAATGCGAGCTATTAGACGCGAAGCTGCTTGACGACGCAACTGGTGAGCCTACCAGACTTGTTGCCATGTTCGTAATATTTGGAATGGGAATGAAGCAACAAGCGCTCCACCTCATTAGTTGTGATAAGATTCAGCTCGGTTTGTAAGGTCACGCGACGCTTTAAAAGAACGTCAAATGGGGTAGTTGCAAGCTGTTGGTCTACTGATCCTAAGTCAGATGAGAGTTTCTGAATAGTTGAGATCCTTAATTTCCTTACGTGTGCAGAGTATGAAATTATCTGACCTCGCAAATATGCCTTTAATGACTCCAATAGTAGTGCTTTAAAGGTTCCGAATCAGATTGGTTAAGAGCAATGAAATCGTTCATAGCACTAGTAATAAATTTATGAAATTTGTCATCTGATAAGAGTGAGGTGTTAATTCGCCACTAGGTGGGATAGCGAGGTCCGCAGGAAATCTGAATATCCATGGACACCGGGGAGTGATCTGAGACAATAATTGGGTGATACGCAACATTTGTCACTTTTGGCATAAGTCTCGCGTCAACAAAGAAATAGTCTATGCGAGAAAAAGTCTAGTGCACATGCGAATAAAAAGAGTATTGCCTACTGCTCGGATTACGAAATCTCCAGGGGTCGACATAGCCATTACTAGTCATGAAATTGCAAAGGGCCCTGGCCATTAGTGATCGGGTTGAGCCAGGTTTAGAACGGTCTAGTTCTAAACCTGTTCGACAAGTGAACGAGATACAAGCCCATGAGAAAGCCCCTCCGGAAGTCTTTTTTACGGCGCTGATTGGATGAACTCTACGTCACTCATTTATTTCTTTAATCATTGATTGTCTAAATTGCATATTAGACCCGTCTTCTTTGGGCAGAATCGATCAAGCCCTACGACTTGCACTAGCAGCAGAGACATGCACTAGCAGAGACATGCATGTAAGCAGCTGAGAGGTGCAGAGGAGAAAAGCAGGAAAAGCAGATATTTGGCGCAGAT
This sequence comes from Clinocottus analis, assembly GCF_023055335.1. Lineage (NCBI taxonomy): Eukaryota > Metazoa > Chordata > Actinopteri > Perciformes > Cottidae > Clinocottus > Clinocottus analis. The sequence continues at coordinate 2,064,626 of NW_027175909.1, forward strand.
ATCCTATTTAACAAATATTACTGGGTATATTCTATAGCTCAACAACACAAATAGTTACAATTTGTATAATGTATTAATGTAATATATTTTTGTAATTAATAATTTTATAATCTTTTTTTAAATATTATTTTTTGGTGTGTCAAGTTGGGTGGGGCTAAGCCCCGTTGCCCTCTTTGGGCTGGCCGCCACTGCGTGCAACACCACGGCACTCCCGCTATGGGAAAGGAACGCATATTCATCACAGTTTTTCTCGTATTTAATAAACCATATATGTGCTAGTATTGGTGGGAAAAGGGAAGTGTAGTCAAATTTAGGTGTTAGCCTTCAGTTCTGCCAAGTGAAGGCAATGCGGAAGTATCTTATAACCTAAGACAAGCTAATGTTAATGTCAAGCTTTGTTTGTTTTTCTCAGTCCTATCAATTAATTATTTTTTATTCAGTGAGACAGGGTTAAATTGATATATTAATTTGAATGAAACTGTTATTTTATTACTGAAATAAATAAACTATCTTGCTAAACAAGGAAAACCATTGTATTTTTTATTTGTTGTTATTTATTGTTCTTAGATTTTGGAGTTCACAGTAAAAATGTAGTCCCTTACTGGTACATTGATTTTCTTTTTCTTTGTACAGTCCTTCAGAACAACTCTGCTCAGGATGTGTTATTTAAGTATTCATGGCCACAATAATGACGGACACAATTTGTATTGTATTTATTTTAGTCTCATTAGGTTGATACGTACATGGTGGTGTAGTGGCTAGCACTGACGCCTCACAGCAAGAGAATCCGGGGTTCCGATCCCGGTCTGGTCGGGGTTCGGATACTGGTCTGGCAGGTCCTTCTGTGTAGAGTTTGCATTTGCCAGCGTGGGTTCTCTCTGGGTTCTCTGGCTTCCTTCCACAGTCCAAAGACATGAAGCTTAAGTTAATTAGACTCTAAATTGCCCGTAGGTGTGAATGTGAGCGTGAATGATTGTCTGTCTCTATGTTTGCCCTGCGACAGGCGACTTGTCCAGGGTGAACCCTGCCTTCGCCCATTGATAGCTGGGATCGGCTCCAGTGCCCCGAGTCACTAAAGAGGATAAGCGGTTCAGATATTGGAATGGGTGGTTTGATTTTTGGTCTGATGCTGCATGCTATAATAAGCATAAAGCACACTGTATGCTTGTTAGGGAAGGACACTACGTTAATGCTACTATTTTGTTCTGCCAAAGAGATTCTAAGCGAAGCGTAATTATTGCAGATGACCGTGACCGTGACCATGACCATCATTTACAAAAAGACAAAAAAAGGCTATTCATTGTTTGGTTCCCCCGAGCACAGAAGAAAATATTGCAGAAAAAAACTAATATGCAGCCTGTGAACATGTTGCAGATCGGTTCTGCATGAACACTTAGCAGCCAAGTTAATTGAAAATGTCTCTTCTATGTTGATGGCAAATCTAATCTTATCTAATTTATTTTCAACCTTTTCGGATAATCGTCTTGGTGTGAGCTACAGAGACGTTTTAACCTTTTGAGGCCCAAACACCCCCCCTCTCTCTCCCTTTAGGGGGGAGAGCCCTTCGAGGCTTTAGTGAGGTCTGTTTAAGTAGTCATATGAACCCCAAAAAAGTTATAATACTTGGATTATTTTATATTATTTTTTTGGGGAATTTATTTGTGAAAAAAAAATAAAAATAACAACAATAAATGATATGAGCAAGATTTGTCAACAATGCCCTTTGAGCTGCCCCCAAGTTTTTCCAACTCCATGGTTCAAGGAGTTGTATCCCTCTTTAGACAGATAATGACCTAAAAACCCGTAATCTCAAAAAAATCTTAATAAAACAAAGCCTTGGCCTGTTACCAAGGATTTTAGTCAAAGAAATTTGTGGTTCGGTTCAAAAATGGAAACGTTATCAGCGTCATGCTTAAACCTGCTCGGATCATTCCTTATTCAATTCATACAAGCTTGAAAGGTTATAGAGAGTTTTTAAAAAAAATTAAAATCCGACTTTGTGTATTTATTAACAAAATAGTGAAAAGTTACGGTTGCGCGAAAATATGACGGCGAGGTTTTTGAGGATACAGGGTTTATGTAATTACATAATCTTAACGGTTAGTCTAATTTTTTTCTGTTCAGATGGAACTCTTCCCATAAGGCTTTACTGTATTTCATTAATTTAAATGAAGTTGTGGATCCTGTCGAAAACATCACTTGACTTTTTTTTATTATTTTTAAATCATTTCCTTGTCTGATAATGGGCGCTGCTGGGCGTGGGGTGCTCAGGGCTCAATACATTTGTTTTTATAAGCATGACATATTTTAAAAAACAATTCATTTTTTTACGATCTTGCATTCGAGCACTGAATGTACTGAATAATAAGTTTTAGGTTCTCCATTCTTCTAAGGGGCAGTTTGCTGGTTTGGTTTACATCTGTTGTCTTTTTTATCTGAATTAAAAAGGATATTTTAAGTTATTTTCAAATCTTTGTTTATTTAAAGTCTGTTATATGTATTTGTATGTGGTAAAACTTGTTTTACTCTACCATCCTGTACAGGAAATATTATAAAATGAGGCAATTTATGGTGTTTGAACCCTCAATATGTTGTCCCTACATCTGTTTTAATCTACTGAGTACAAGCCTGAAGGGTGGTGGTCAGCGTTACCCGGTGTCGTCCCCAGTTCTGCGCATGTCCTCTGCGGTCCACACACTGAACTGGAAGCAAGCTGTGGAGAGAGAGAGGGAGAAGAAGACAGAGAGAGAGAGAGAGGGAGAGAGAAAGAGAGAAAGAGAGAGAGAGAGAGAGAGAGAGAGAGAGAGAGTTAACGGGGAACAGGGATTCATGGAGCGTGTCACAGCACCACTGTTTTCTATGTCTTCTTGTCCACGATGCCCTTTAGGATTTCAATAAGATGCGTGTGTGTTTCCAGATAATCAGTTTCTTCCTCGCCGTCAACTTTTACTGCCAGCCGCTCCGAGCTCAGGGTGAGTCCGCCCGTCTCTTGTATTTCAGCTGTGCCTGTCATGTGTCCATTTTACCGTCTGCGTCGTTAATGCATTTGGGTAACTTGCTGAAAAATGACCGGACGGTGTAAAACGCAAGTCCCAAGACTACTGTCGTTTGTGCACTGCAGGTCCGGACGAACTTGTTGATTCACTGACAGCTGCCATCCGTTAGCCCGAGATCTCGCTCCTAATGTAGTAGTGAGAACTTCACGCCAAACTCCATTCACAAATCTGACAAAATTGTATTCCCTTATTAGTGACGGGGAACACCTCGCAGACTGATGGACGCGACGTTTTTGAAATCAGAAAAGTATTCTGCTAAATTCGGGCAACAAAATGTCCAGCAACCTGCACTTTTTTCAATAAGACTTCTCCATTTTATCTGAGATTACACGGCGCTAGCTACCGCCCACCACGGAGTGTCTCGGTGTGATATGACTATGGGAATAACTGGGAAAACGATTGTAAAAGTTGTTATTTAACAACGTTTAGTCCATGTATTGCACGCCGAATTAAAAAAATGCGCCTTTGACATTATCAAACGGCTTGTAGTGGTGATGTTTACGTATGTATCTACGCCGAAAAGCAAAGCGACTATATATTAAATTAATCCGTTATAAGAATAAACGTTAGCATGACGCTCTGACCGTCTCGGTGAACGCGACGCTTTGGGCTAGCACCCTGTGTTTCTGAGAGCAGGAAAAAAAATTGGGACGAGTCCTTGAAGTTTTAGGACAACTATGGGGTAGTCATTAAATGCTTTTTTCTTTTAATATTTGAATGCTAGTAAGTTGTAACAGTTTCAAAAGTGCATTTGATTTGTTACTTGTGTGACAAACAGCTGGTTAAAGGAAAGAAACAGAGCTGACATTGCGGATCGGGAGGGGGAAATAAGTGAAACGGAACCGTTACCGCGATGGCAAACGCCATGAACAATGTACTTATTTTGGGTTATTAGCTAATGCACACAGCTTCAGGAGTTCATTGTTAATACATATAAAGAACCAGTAGGACCCATTATTCCATTCGGCATCCCTGCCATGCCTTCAACACGCATTTACTTCTATAAAAAACATAATGTTGTAACTTGTTGGCGCCTTATTCCCATACCCCTTCCCCCTCCTTCCCCTTCCCTCTGTTTCATAAGCACTGGCAAACTTTGAACGGAAAGTAATGTTTAATGAATACCAGCTATGAAGAGCATATCCACCACCAGCGTGGAGCTAAGGATTTTTGTCCTAAATCATGTTTCACTAGCTTTCTTCGGGGGAAAGACGTGAGACTTGGGGACTATCGAGTCTGGCTGGTCAAAGAGAACCCAGAGCAAGTCAGCGAAACATGAATCTTATTAGCTCAAGGTGCAAATTAATTCACCGCAGCTCGTTTAGCTAGCCGGGCAAACACAGAGGTGTGTCAGTGCTGTTGGACAACTGGCCGTAAACTGCTTTCACTTGTTAATTGGCTGAGTCAACATGGAGCTGTCCCTTTGCACTCTGTTGCTATATTTCTTTCTTCTCTTCTCTTTTTTTTGCCATTTGGCGAGACGTCTTCTCTGGAGACATTCAGCTGTTGCCGCTCTTTCATATTATTTTGGCTAATGAGGATCTTAGCTTAGTGTTTTAACCAAAGCGGCTCCAGGGGTTCGGGTCATAAATTGGTCTAACATGCTGGTGGGTAGGTCTTTGATGTTTCAGTCCACATGGGTGCAGGATGTGGAGTCACTCCAGATAAATATCACTTTGTATCATATTTTTTCTTCTTCTTCTTGTTCTGACACATCTGCCAGGAACATGAAAGCAACACAGCTCTTTAGATCCTCATTTGGGGTCCACATTGTCTCCCAAAGGCTTGTGACAGTAATAAAGGTCTCAGACAACAGTCTCAGACAAGGTATAATACATTACACCATGTGGGAAAGTGGTCGGCCCTTAGGAAGATAATGTCTATATTCTGACATCCTCGGCACACTTATTTTTGTGTAGAAATGCCATACATTCCATACTTCTCGACTGAGGTTTTGTAAAAACTTTGTTTCTTTCATGTTGTGATTCAGTTATGGAGGCTAGCCGTGAGAGAATGCATCTGGAACCAATTTTGCCTCCTCAAAGCAGAAGGGGAAGAGGAGGGGAAGGAGGGAAGTGAACGGCGGCCCCTTTTCTTTCCATGTCCACTAGAGCAGGCTCGGGCCTGAATCCCACAAACCTAATTATAGTTATGTGAACACAAGATTAAAGTGCAGCATAAAGTTGAATTTCTTGGCAATCCCTTTATATACACTATTTGAATTGACTATTACATATGATGTTTTTTCCCCACTGGCAAGTCGTTGCTAGTGTTTTGTCAAGGCTAAATATAGATACAAATAAACAAGCCCAATAAACATCTGACATATGATGAATTTCCTAACCTACTAACCCAAGTGCCTTCATCATTTTAAGTGTTGATTGTAAAAGAAAATGTTATTTTCTTTGCATGACACTCACAATACGTTTTAAGATTGTGGAGAATTTTGGCTCAAAAAAATCGGTCAAGCTCTCTATCATGTGGAGAAGTGAAAAAAAGTGTGATTCAAAAACACAGGAATTATTTATCATCTCTATCTATTCATAATTACCTTATACAAGATTGGTTGTTTTTTATTTAAAAAAAAAGGGTATGCACAAAAACAAATGTCTGTCCTGTCCGTGATAAAATAAGAATATTTGTTTCTTAAGAAAATGTCAAATAAAATTATTACAGCATTTGGTGCTATTTTAGGAGTTTTCAGCATATTCTGATAATTATCAGCATTATATCATGAATTGCAATTATTTGGGCTATAATCATTTTGTAACATTGTCTCATACCTAATTGAAATGCTTCTTTAAAATGGATTCTAGGTGATTTTGCAGCTCTACAAAGCTTCATAAATTGAGCTCCATATTCTGTCAAATAAAATATATTTTCCCTTGTTGCCGTCTTATGACATTGTCCTTTTAAGTCATATTTTATTAATGTTTGCCTGCTTCCTTTTGAGCTTCATATAAACTAATGACGGAAAAAGACATTTCCATCCACTTTGGTTGCCTTATTTTCCCAACATTATGAAAGCGTCAAATCCTTCAACTTTAAAATACTATTTGAAATCCAGCTTTCAACGTTCCCTTTTTAACTGTATCCCAGCACCAAAAGGCGTATTAAAATTGGTCACATTTTAAACATCTATCCGAGGAGCTGGGGTCAAGCTTACAATGTTGTCTCTACTATAGAATGTTCTTGACATTTATTCATACTAAATTAACTTCCCGCCGGCAGTTTGTTCAAAAAAAATATTAAAGGGGGAAAGTAAAGTAGTTAGCTTAGCTTAGTTTCTAAAATTAACAAGTTCAGTACTAGAGCAACTAGCAGACTACTACTATTATAGTTTATTGCCACGCAGCCCGGAGCTAACGGCTAACGTTAATAGAGGTTACGTTGACTCGCTTTTGATGCCTTTGAGCTCTATTCAAAACGAACATTGGGGCGAAGGTAAATTATAGCTATCGTGATGTGTAGAGTGAATTATAATCTGCAGTTTATGATACATCATTTCATTTAATCATAGCAAGTGTTTGAATACAAACACAATCTTTTCTCACTTAATCATTTAAATTTGCTTAAATGTCAATAACTGATGACAATAACAAAGTAAAAGGAGAACAGTTAGAATGTAAACAGTTTAACACACTTTTGAGGAGTTGAAATATTTTTTCAGGTCAGTAGTACGGGTCAGTGGTTAAAAAAAGTTAGTCTGGAGCCTTGCTGTTAATTATACAAAGAAGATTAGAATCAGCACGTCAAACTCAAACTCAATATCACATCTCAGGAATCGGCCAGGAAAACAACCGGTTCGTCTCCTGTCAAAATGTTTAATGTTCAAACTAATTATTGTATTTGAAATTAGTAGAGTGCTTTCGCAGGATAATTACATTTTTGGCTCATTTCCTGAAAGTCTTCTTGTGTCTTTTATCATGCTATGCATACTGTATTTGGGATATTTAGGATATCTATCTTATCATTCGCACCCCAAAATGAATAACCCTATAAACCAATGCTTTCTCGGAAGCACTCCAGGAAGAAATTTAATTTAGCTGTAATTGCAACCAGTCAAACTTTATTTTCCATTTAATTTTGAATGGGCTCCAGTTGGCTTGACTGTGTTGGGACCACAGAGGATACCAGGGATATTAAACATAACAAGATTTTTTTTTTGAACAAAAAACATATTTTCTATATTTTTGTTGTTGTGGTGCTTATCTCATCATGCCTAATTAGAACCCCATAGGTTGAATATCAGGGTGACAGGTAGCATGTACAATAATTACAAGCAGGCCGAATAAAATGATTAAGTGGCTTATTACAGTCCTGTAAAAGTATTTTTATTTAAGAATATGATTCATTCATTGCTGTCAGGATGTGATTTGGAATTTCAACATAAATATTTAAAAAAAAAATCTAGAAGATTACCAGATGAGCTTTTAAAATAGGTGCTGTAACTTTTAGCTGTACTTTAAAACGAAGAAACATGGCTTCATTAAGACGTTACCTAACTCAACAGCGCGGCTCAAACAGGGAATGAATGACTAGCTAGCGAGCTAACGACAACGGTTAGCGTAGCTGTTAGTTATTGTAGCAAGCAATGTGACATACGAGAGGATACAACGGGCTGCACCAGAACCTTTTGGACCTTCTGTCTGCTGCGCTCTGCTCTGCGCTCCGCACTGTGCTAAACTGAACTTTTTTTTTTCAACATCTCCGTGACTTATTGAGTGGCCTAATAATCGCGTGACACAACGAATGGATAATGCAATTTGTTGCCAACTTTTTTGATAATCGATTTTCATCATACAATTGAGAGGTAAAGTCCCTCTGTTTCCAGTGGACTACAGTGGGACCTCATATCCCACATGATTATGTACGGTATTTAGTGGTAAGAGGCAACAAGTTTGTTCATTTCAAAGCTCATTTTGCATGTCAAGAGTTTGTCGTCTTGCTGTCAAAGTACAATGCTGTGAAAATACTCAAGTTAAACAACTGATTTTGCCTCGATGGATAAAACGTTTCATACAATCTCACTTCTTTTTGCTACCAGAGGAGTCGAATGCTGCTGGTCAGTAGACTGAATGCATGTTTTAAGACACTTTCGAATCAGCTTCACTCTTCAAAACCAGAGGTTGATTTGAACACCTGACTGTAGCTAAAAACAGTTTCCCCACTCTGCCTCAGTCTGTGGCCATATGCCCCTCATTTTGTCATTTCCTAGTACATTCATAGGATACAGCACGTCAGGTCTGCCTCCCCCTTTGATTCTATTAATTGAATATGATATAAGGGGGCAGGACAGACTCTACCATCTGGAGGTGTGTGTGTGTGTGTGTGTGTGTGTGTGTGTGTTTGTGTTTGGCATCTGCTGTCTCTCTTATAGGATTCAGGTGTTCCGGAGGTTTCCTGGAAGTGTGGTTGTTGTGTTTGTATGCTACCGAGTTTACATCTGGTCAACATGTGACTCGCCACTCAGACTCTTTACATAACCATATAAACACAAGAAAGTGGGATGAATTTTACTTATAATAAAAACTCACATGTCTTGTTAATCCATGCACATTTATCCATGCACATTTATGCAGCAAAAATCAAATTATGTTGAATTGACAGCTATGACAAGGACTTTAAATTACATGACACTGTTGGAAGTTTCCATGGCGAACATAAACATTATTTCAGACATACAGATAGGCATTCAGATCTTCTTTTAAGAGTAAAAGAGTAAAAAGGATGTAAGTCCATCACAGGGAGTATTGAAACCAAGTCTGTTCACAGCTCGCTCACAGGCAGTATGATGGCAGACCATAATAGTTCCGTACAAGTAGCAACCTCTGGTTCTGAAAAGTGAAGTCAATGCTGAAGTGCCTCGGAGTACCTGCATTCTCTCTACTGACCATCAGTGGGCGACTCCTCTGTTTGTATAGAAGTCAATGAGAAAATGACTCTCCTCTTTGGATTTATTCCGTCAGTAAACATTGTAAACAAGGTGATTGGCTACAAGGAATTTGACAGGTTGCTACCTGAGCCGTATACAGCAGCTATAGCAGTGGCCCCCAACCTTTTTTGCGCAACTGACTGGTTTCATGTCAGACAATATTTTCAATATTAAAGTGCTTAAAATACAGTTATTTTTTACGCCGAATTACTGGGAGTCCTGAGCTTGTTTTTCTTCTACGAGCTGGGTCGGGGTGATGGGAGACACCCAACATGTGTTCTTTATATCAAGTGTATTCCGTAACTTAGACCTTTATGTCCAGTCTACTACTTAACTTAAACCCTGCTTGACAAAGGCACGATGTTTGAAATGGAGGCAGGTTTTCAGAGCGTTGTTTTAGCAATCTCAGGATATTCTGCCTTGATTTAAGACCAGAACACTAACACAGTTAAACTGACTTTTACATTTTGTTGTGGGGGTAACTTATGACATAACCTCTTGACATGTGTCAAGAGGCTCAGACACAGACAGATGTATCCTGTCAGTTTTCCAAATAAAGTATCTTTTTAAAAAGAAAACTTTATTTTGTGTTTTCAACACATCCGAGTCGTCCTTGACATCCAAATAAACAGACATGATAAAGCAAATAGCAAATAGTCAAAACAGTAGCATTTAGCGTCGGTAATCTAATTGCGAGTATATATTCTCACCCTTACATACATGAACCTCCACACTAACAGATGCCCATACACATATACAACCATCTACACACATACCCGCACAGCATACCCGTATGCTTCCTCCTACATGTACACATTTCCACGTACACACTCCACAAGGAGGGCTCAACATGGAGGGAGGACACTACAGTTAAATGTAAATACACAAAATAAAGTAAATAACCAAAGAGGAGAAAAAAAGGAAAAGAGAAATAAAATAAAAAATACTTAAATGAAAGAGAACTAACATTAATATCAGGGCAGGATTTACAAATTGGCCTAGCAGTGGTATTCTGGTGGTAGAGCTTGGTTTTGTTACTCCAACCTCCTCTCCGTTGTATACATGTATAGGTATAGTGTAACCCAGATTCATCTTCTTGTGATGGTATCTGTTGTCATTTGTAAGTTTGCAGTCATTTTTTTTCCATTGTGTGGACCTGTTTTAATCTCTGTCTCCACTGAGTTATTGTTGGTGGATTTGCATTCTTCCAATTCAGTTATCATTTTCTTGGCAATTATAAAACGATACGCAAAATATACCTCAGATCTATGTCTGTAAAAACATCTTCGGAACTTTTTTATTTTAAACTTTTTTTTCATTAATTCATTCTTTCTGTGCGGCCCGGTACCAAAGGACCCACAGACTGGTGGTTGGGCACCGCTGAGCTATAGCACGTTGTTAGCACATTGTTTCTCCTCCGCCGTCCAAATACAGACAGTTATCTTCACTTGTTGCATACAAAAAACAAGATAGTGATGGGGAAAATGCTGAACTTGAGGATTCAAAATTGTAGATCACAAACCAATAGGGGACGCCAGGTTCTGTATCAGGTAAATTTTGCACCCATCATTGTCTCCCAGTGAGCACTGTCAGAGTGCTGAAGGGACCTTTTTTTTTATTGTCTCACATGTCACCAAAGGTAAATGTTGACTCAGTTTACTATTATTGTTTTCCACCTGAGTTCTGTGGCAGAGGGATCATTATCAAATCCCCCCTGAATGTCATTCCTCTTGTGTGAAAAGCCCCAGAAATATTAAAACCATACCCGGGTTCAATGATGTAGTTTATCTGCTTATCTTTTTACAAGTCAAATAGTGATGAAAGAGGGGCAAAATCAGTTTTCTTTCAAAACATGCTCTGTTGATTCTTTAATACTCAGCATTCTATTGCAAATCTCAATGAATCAATGCACAGGAAGTGACCTTTGACCTCCATCCATTAAACTCTCCCCCCACAGTCTGCAGCAGCTCTGAGGAATGCAGGAAGGAAGGCGGTAGCATACAAGAGGCTTCTCTGAACTGAACATGTGTGGCTGTGTACTGAAGTTAAAGTAGCAGGAAGGTTTGAGGGGACCTTAGCAGCCAATCTTCATTGCTGTTTTTGAAGTCCGTCATTCTCAAGTCTCTCAGAACACATACGCCGACATTTTATTAAATGTATAAATCCCACTGAGTTAAGACGTGTGTCTCGCTTCATGACCAGGCACACAGCCACACACGATTCTAGGGGTACCAAATCCATTACGGTTACGTCTACCATCTCCTCTCTTGGTTTGGCTCTCCAAGAAACTCCAACAGACTAACCATAGACATGAAAATAAACACAAGAATACTCATTCAGTTATTGTTCTCGCTATTTATCACTACCCATGAATAACTATAATTCATAATTATATGTGAGGTTCAAAATGATTTTAATAATGGTGGCCAGAAGGGTCCAGGCTTCATATCAATTACTCTGCAATGTGTTCCCAAACACATTTAGCCAAAACCTTACTATTTGAATACCTCCAATTCTCACAGCTGAGTAGTATGCCTGTGCAAGTGTGAGACTGTTTATGTTGAAGGGTTTTAAACAGACAGCAGGGATGAGAGTTAGTGCCTCCAAATCTGAGGCGATGGTTCTCTGCTGGAAACCGGTGGACTGCTCCCTCCAGGTGGGGACAAAATGCCTACCCCAAGCAAAGGAGTTCAAGTATCTCCTGGTCTTGTTCACAAGTGAGGGTAAGGTGTAGCGAGAGATCGTCTTGGTGAAGAGGGAGTCAGAAGGTGAAGCTCTCCATTTACTGGTCGGTCTACGTTCCAACTCTCACCTTTGGTCACAAACTCTGGGTTGAAATGCGCTTCCTCCGTAGGGTGGCCGGGCTCAGCCTTAGAGATAGGGTAAGGAGCTCGGACATCAGGAGGCAGTTTGGAGTTAAGCCACTACTTCGTATCAAAAGGTGTCAGCTGAGGTGGTTTGGGCACCTAATTCAGATGCCTTCCGGACACCTCCCATTAGAGGTTTTCCAGGCACGTCCAACTGAACTGCTAGGAGGCCCAGTTAAGTTCCAAGACACGCTGGAGGGATTACATCTCCCGGCTGGTCTGGGAACACCTCGGGAAAATGTTGCAAGTGAGAGGAAGACCTGGGTCGGCCTGCCGGCCCTGTTGCCAACGCGACCCCACCCCGGATAAGCGGCTGAAAATGGATGGATCGATGGACACTGAACGAATGAGTCGATCAAAAAGCCACATTCTTCTAGGAACATCTGAATTTAGTGCGTACCGAAATCTGTAAATGCCCCCAAAAAATAGAGTGCCACGCCCCACGATTGGGTCCATTTCTTCCTTCCACTTGCACATGTGCGTGTGCATGCACAGGAAATGGGCGAGCAGGAAACCCAGAGTAATGGTACAGTTAAATAGAAGGGAGGTGCAGTGAAATTCCTCTCCTTATCATCACAGCAGCCAGCTCACAGTGGTGCGCTTAACTGCTCTTTCCAGGTTCTTCATCATCGCTGAAACTGTCCTTTTTTCTTTTTACCTGTTTTAAGCGGGAGCAGCGGCTCCTCCAATGGGTAGAGGAAAACAGCTCTCTTTAATAGTCCGTCTGCTGCGATAAGTCAGACTAATAACAACAGAAAAGCAACACTTTCAAAGTTGGTTCAATGTTCTGTTCTATTACAGGGGGAATCAGACAACAGACAAACTCCGTACATTTTTGGGATGTCAAGGATGAGTTGTTAAGTCTTGAGTTGCCTAAATCAATTAGACTGCAGTTGACTATGAATGTGTGCTGTAAATCACAGCTTATTGTCAAATAGCCATCCTTTTTTAAATTGTTCATGGTGTGACAATTGTATGCAGCTTCTTTTGGATTTAATGTGTCCATCAAAAAACTAATAATAACATAACATGTTGGGAAATGGGTTTATCCTGTGCATCAACGTTCCCTTGAGGCAGTTCGGAAGATGTGTCTGTGGCAGGCGGCAACCTCCGCTCCTGCCGAGTGAAGCCAATGCAGAAATGTCTTTAAACCTGCATTTTCTCTGCTGACTCCTCTGGTTGAGTCTATGAGAAAATGACTCTACTTGGGTTACTCCCTCAGTAAACATTGTGAACATGAATGTATGGTCTCAATCTCTAGTTTCAAGTCTTCTTCAATACAACAGGATGTTTATTTAGTAAATTATGGTCCATTTAAAATCAGATAGACTTTCAAGCGGAACTTACTGTGATTGACAGGTTTCTGTCACTTCAGAGTGACAGAAACATGACAGAAATATGACGTCTGAAAATGTAATGGTGAACCAGTTTCAGAGAACCCAGAAAAACAACCTTACACCCGTCCAATATGAAACGGAAATTATTGCTTGTATAGAAGTTGCGCAGCAGTCTATTGCACTACTAGCTTCTGTGACTGATCCACTCCACATAAACCACAGTGTTTTCCCCACAGAGCAGATACTCCTCTCACCTGCACATCTAGTTTTGGCAAACAAATTAGCTGGCCGGCGATAGATCACCGATTATTTCCCCACCACATCCACATCACCGCTGAGATTATGTGAAACTCTTCCGCCCTGCTTTGATTGTTATTGCAAGTCAGAAGATGCCTCTTCTTGCTGCTTGTTTCCTATCTTCGGTCACTTCGACGTTGTGTAGTTTGTTTGGATGTGATGGGGGGATTCTTTACATGTATTCACACACAAAGCACAGATGCAGATAACAGTGTGAATGACACAGAAAGAAAAACACTGCTAATGTGATTTGCAGGTGGGACTGTGAACACAGAAACAAAAGACTCAATTTACCCCTATAGTGTTTTGAGTAACCCCCCGTCTTTCCCCTGGAGAGACCTCATGCTGACACATGAGGAGTGTGTGTGTGTGTGTGTGCGTGTGTGTGTGTGTGTGTGTGTGGTTGTGTGTTTTTGTCAAAGGGACTTAAATCATTTGGGTTTCAAAAACTCCTTTCAGACATTTATGGCTTCATCGATCTCATAACTTTGTGGTATGAGAATTTAGTAGAGTTGTTTCAGGTCTAAATCTTGATCCAAACTGTGGTGAATAATAAGATACAATCATATAAGTCCTAATAATTAAATGTGTGTGTTTGCCGCCAATAATAATAACCACCATAGATCACAATGACAAAGTAAAAAGATGTGTGTTTACATTGACTTTGGGATGGATGGATTTTGCCGTGCAGTTGGCATCTTTAGGAAAAACCAATACATCATGATAAACACCTCCTATGGTTAAAAAATGCTTCATTAAATTCCCTGATATACATTTAAAGCCATACTTCCCAGCCCTTTGGTTCCTAATATGAAGTATGACACACTCTCAAGGGGGAAGAGACACAGATGTACTCATGTTTGATTCCCTTTTACACAATATGATAGCAATCTGTTGTTTTTTTTTAGATGACAATAATGACATTCACATTTTGAATGTTTAATGTGTTGGTAGGCTGATCCATTTGTTTACAATCCTGACAGTGAGCCAGCCGAGTGAATGTCACAGAGCTTGTTTGACCGGTCTCTCTGTCTGTGTTGTTGGATACATGAAACATCACTACTTATTTATATAATTTTTTTAATTCACATTATAGTCACATTCAAAATTCAAAATGTTTTTACTGTCATATGCACACATAACAGACAGTTATTCTATAAAATGAAAAGTTTATTTTCATTGATCCTTCTAACACAGAATTACAGTAAACTTAAGCTAAAACAATAAAAAAAAATAAGGCACAAAATATAAAAGATATAACAGTATTGCACAACAATATGATAATAGTATTGCTACTATATGATAAATATGATAATAATAAAAATAGTATTGCTTATTGTATCTTCATACACTATGCATTGCTACAACAATGCTCCAATGTCCAAGTATGGTCATGACATGAAGTCACAGCAGCCGTTTACAGTTCAGTGATGTGTGTGTGCATGTGTGTTTTTGTGTTTTGGGGATGGGGGGGGAGGGGTGAGCTGGTGACGTGTGTGTGTGTGTGTGCGAGTGTGTGTTTTTTTTGGGGGGTGGGTGGGGGTGGGGTTGTGGGGGGGAAGTGAGCTGGTGCTGTTCACCAGCCTGATGGCCTGTAGCGTTTGCCTGATGGCAGGAGTGAGAAGAGTCTGTGTTTGGGGTATGTTGTGTATCTGAGGATGCGGTGTGCTCTCCTGGTTACTCTGGTGGAGTAAATGTTTTGGAAGGCTGCTCCTGAGATGTACTGTGCAGTTCGATTTTTCCATGTCCTCCGTGGTGAGGACCAGCCACACAAGAAAGCTAACTTGTCATCTGGATGTCTGAATGAGGTTCTGCAATGTAGCTAAGGGGCTGACTGCACTGGGCTCCTCATTCCACAGACCACAGTGTAACAATGTAGCAGAAGATGGGTGCAGGGGGACGGGGGACGGGGGAATTGGTGGGAGGGGGGATCTTGTTTCTGTTGTGTGTATGCTGAGCCGTAATTGGGCCAGTGCTCATTAGCAGCCGGCCCGGGGGCCTCATACTGTACATGAGTGAATGGCCTCTATCATCCCTCACTCTCCTCTGCCTCCCTCAAATTATTATGTCACCTGCTATTATTTGGGAAAGCTGTCTCAATGCATGTGTGTGTGAGAGATGGAGTGAGAGAGGGGGAAAGAGGTTAGAGAGGGAAGGGTCATTTAGACTTGGGTCTTACGCATTGACGCAAGACACGCAAGGGCCCCTTGCGTAGTCCCATCAGCCATCTTGCGTGCGTCGACCACAAGCCGTTCGCAGCCCGCCACACTGTGATTGGTCTGCTAATCACATCCTTTCTGAGTCTCACATTTCCGGTTTTATAGCATAATCTCCCTTTTTTTAAAAAGCCATAGCAGAAACACCTACAATGGATCCCATTAAAGAACGTTTGGCTGAAGAGGTCCGCAAATATGAGCATTTGTATAACCCGTCTTTGACGAGGTATAAGGACACGCAGATGGCAGTAAATTCCTGGAGGGAGATATCCGCCGGACGTCGGTGTGCAGGTCGACTCTAAACGGTCGTTGCGCCACCTTCTGTTCTGGCGTATGGAAAAGGCACGGGAACTACAAACCAAAACGAGTCCGTCAATCCTACTGCGCGGCTAGTTGCAGTTGCAAGACTTTATATCGCCCTGGGGAGTTCATTTGTTCGCTGTTCCAGAGAGACGAACAGAATCAGCCTAATCGGGTCAAAGAAACCCCCAAGAACTGAACTTTAGAGCCACCAGCAGGTTGACACAAACTATTTAGTGGGTTGTCATGAATTTTTGAAAACGCATACACACACACATACACGCATGTGCAGTGGAAGTCTGCTCTTCTTTCGAACATCAAAGCTGAGTGCAACCCCAGTGATGGAATCCAGATCCTCCTGTGTCAGGCAGCTGAAGACACATAATCAGAGGGGTTGCTCTCTCACACACACACATAAACGGACTGCTAAGCGGGCCCAATGTGCAGCACCGACTGGAAGAGAGAGTTCCAAATAAGGACAAGGAAGATTTAAGGCCCCCCCACTCAATATTCTCTCAACTGGATACACTTCAGACTTTTGTTTGAAATCATCACAGACTTTTAGACTTCACTATAATTGATGACTTGTACATTTCTAACTCAATACACGACTAATAAGTCAAGAAATCAGTAACAAAATATTGATTAAAAAAATGGTGTAATAATATCAAGAGTTTCAATTGAACGGAATCCCAAACATTCCAACCCTGACTAACCACGACCAGAATTTAGCAGCAGTTGCATGGACATACAAAATTTACGTGAAATATTCCCAAATCCCGTATCACAAGTGTTCCTATTGTAAAACAGGGTCCCCTCAGCAGTAAGCAGCAACCAAACTCCCTGCTGTCGTCTCCTCTGCCTGCCTCTCATACCGCCATCCGCTCGGCTCTCCACCGGCACCCACCGACAATGTCATTAAGCTCACCGAGGAAGCGATGGAAAACAGGTCTGACGGCGAGGGAACCCCTGCGAGCGCTTGCACCTAGCGGCACAAACTAATACGAGCTAGCGGAATGAGCTAGTGGCACGAGCTGGCGCTGTGGAGGTGATGGGAGAGCGCTCGTTGTTCCTTGGGTGAGCGTGGTGGCATCGTCAGTGGGTGCCAGCAGAGAGCTAAGTAGGGTGGTGGAATGATAGGCGCCACAGGGCGGGGAGGACAGCAGGAAGTTTGGCTGCTCGCAGTGCTTGGTGCTAGCTTGCAGCGCTCGCTGCTTGCTCTTCCCTCGAGGTGTTCATCTCTCTGGAGGATGAACCCTTGCCGGCCCTTTCCTCTGCATACATCTCCTCCTACAGTAACGCTGTAAACTATAATGTCCTTACAGCTGTATCACGACTAACTAACCTGTCTGTCTGCAGATCCCTCCTGTTGCCAACATGCTGCCGAGTTCTCGCCTTGCAAAGAAGCTTGTGACCAGGTACAGACCCCCTGCCCCCCCTCCCACACACACACACACACACACACACACATACAGAAGCCCACTCCTCGACCCATGATAGTCAGCCTATGAATAGAGGTTTTTGAAGGGGAGTGGGGGTAAACTATTTTTTTTGTCTTCTGGCTCTTTGAAGTGAAGAAAAAAGTCTCACCCTGTTTCAATTGGGAGCAGGTGACGCTCTCTCTCTTTCTCTCACTTTCTCTCTCCACATCCTTCTTCATGAACGTAAAAGAAGCTTTTCCTCCACAAGCAACAAACAGGCAGAGAGTTCAAACCGCTTTTGAAGTGAAGAGGAAGGCTGGACAGAACTAGCTGTCATCCTATTGACCAACATCGCCGCTTTGCCAGCCAAAGAAAGAAAGAAAGAGAGAGAGAGAGAAAATTGATAGTATCAGAGGTTCAATGAAAAGATAGAGATGGATGTCTCAAAAGAGAGGGAAAAGTGTGATGGAGGTGGAAGGGGGGAGTGATGAAGATGAAAGGGATGGAGAAGAACAGATAATGGACTGACTAGAAGTATAATGGCCTCAGAATACCCCTCCAAGGTTGTGCTTCAGGTCTGGAGTGTGTGGGTGGGTGTCGGTGTAACCACCAGGACCATTTTTAGCTCTAATGGCTGGCTACGCCCAGGAGCCATTCTTTAAGAGGTGCGGGTGGTTGTATATAGAACCCGATGGCTCTTTGGAAAATGAAGACGCGGTTCCTGGCTTTTTTTATTGATTCTACTGGTTTGGAACATTTCAAATAAACAAAATTAAACTGGAGCTTCTTAAAGGTCAGCACCTGGGGTTGTCATGAAGGTGATTCCATATTATCACAAGTTCCCCTCAAACAATTTAAAGAGTGTCTTCTGCTGTTTTGCCTCCGGGGCCAAAGTTGATGCTCACTTCAGGGCAAAGCGCCTTCCTTCCCTTTACCCAGCAGCTAGGAAGTCTTGAAGGAGCTGCAGCATTTGTATTGGAGTGAAAGAAAAACGCTGACTCTCAGGCCTTGATGACACGCGATTGGAAAAACGCTGCTTTTCTTCCTCTTCGGCCCCCACTGCTTGATGGAAAAAGAGCCCGTCAGTCTGCCAGCCAGCACTTCTTCACCTTTCAAACATGCAAAGGGAGTTTTACAAACGGCCCGCTCGATTTTCACAGTTGGTCTTTTGTTGCATCAGAGAGAAAGAGGGGGAAAAGTCCTCTTTGATTATCTGTCAACAAATCGATGTCGCTCTGCTTGGCGTTGTGTTTTTTTGTCACTTGGGCGGGGACGCCAGGGCACTTGCAGAAGCTGCGGCTTGAGTTCCCACTGGTCTGATGGCTTTCCTCCGATACAGTTTGCTCCAACCAAAGACGAGTACAACAAAACCTGATTAAAAACACATGAGGAGCGTCTGGCATGAAGGAGCCGTTCCCATCTCAAAGCAGAACTCCACGTTACAGCTGGTGGAAGACAACATTTTACCTACATAAACAATAAGTAGACGCTTCAGTAATTCCGTGGGGACATTACTTAACTTTGCAACGTTGGTGTCGTTTTGGTTTGAAAACGCCGGGGTTGTGTTTTTGTTTGGACGGGCAAAAACGGAGACCTTTTTGAATGACGGACAACCACGTTTGCTGCTTTATTGGGTCTCGTTATCGTCATGACCCCTGTCACATTATCCTTTTCCTGAAGATGGTTAATTCCAACGTCAATAATGCATTAACGTTGTTGGTCATGCTAACCGCCGTCGTGCACTTCAATTCTGAATCGTGCATAATGCTACTACTGTCTACATCTACCAAAAGGAAGTAATTATTATTTGCCTGCACCCAGTGAACATAATATGCGTTTTCAGGCGAGGGAGCAGCGACGGAGAGGATCGCGCTAACGCGCTGAATGGAGCTCGAATCATTAGGCACATTTTGGTATTCTTTGCCTCTCAAATCAGTGATGTCGAACAGCAGCGAAGAGAATTCCTATCCTCACCCGCTCGGTTTCATGACTTCACACTTCAGCCAGAGACTGCTGGCAGCGGCCGTGTTCTCCCAGGCTCCCGCCCCTGTATGTTCACACAACACTTGGTTGTGTTGTGTGTGTGTGTGTGTGTGTGTGTGTGTGTATGTGTGTGTGTGTGTGTGTGTGTGTGTGTGTGTGTGTGTGTGTGTGTGT
Organism: Clinocottus analis; assembly: GCF_023055335.1. NCBI lineage: Eukaryota > Metazoa > Chordata > Actinopteri > Perciformes > Cottidae > Clinocottus > Clinocottus analis. Next base: position 2,084,212 of record NW_027175909.1, read on the forward strand.
GTGTGTGTATGTGTGTAGAGACACAAACCACACACTTGTATGCCATATTGCTGTCTAGGACAGCATATCTCAGAAGTGTTGCAACTTCATAATCCAGCACTTTCCCATGGCCCGGACGCATTCCTCTGTATGGGGAAACATAATACACGGCCGAAGGTGGTCTCCTGAACCACAGTGAGCATCATTTACTGGATGACGGGATCTTGATCAGTTCCAATAACTCAGTAATAGTTGTGGGGTGTTTCACAAGCCCTCTTTGTTTAGATTTTTGTCTCTTAACTTTTTTTAAAGGAACAGTATGAAGCTTTAAGGAGGATCTATTAGCAGAAATGAAATGTAATATGAATAAGTGTGTTATCTTTAATGTATGATCACAAATAGAGAGTTTTTGTTTAGCTTAGAAAGAGACATTTATATCTACATATAAATCATTACAGTAGCCGAGAACGGACCAACTTCAACCCAAACACTGGGCTCGGGCCATACAAGCTTTTGCAATTCTGTGTTTTCTGCGCCCGCCACTCGAGTTTGACACATGGTAGAAGTTTTAGCTGATGCTCTCTACAAATTCCCCACCAGAGGGTGCCAGATCCTACACACTGCATCTTTAAACAGAACAATACAAACGTACACCATCTTTTCTCCGACTTCTCACAAGTAAACCAGAACAAATACTTTGTATGTGCGTATTTCGGGCGTATTTTCGGGCATTAGAAGAGCTTTTTGCTCTTCTAATGTTTTTTTTTTAATCTGGCTCTGGAGATCCTCCAGCCTGGCTCTCCTCCAGCCTGGCTCTCTTCGTATATGCTGGTTTTCTCCCGCTGAAAGCGGATGTGCACACTCTCCAGCCTTTCTTTAGAGCTCTTGTGGCCTTCCTTGTTTCCGCCCTTTTTGCTCCAGCTGGGCTCGATGGAAAGCCTGGGGTCTCACCAGTGCCTTCTCAGCCCCCCCCCCCTTCTGATTTCGGAGAACGTCCTCCATCTTGCTCGATTTGTACTTTGAGTAATAAACATCAATGATGTAAACACTCATCTCGTCCCACCAGAGTCCTGCTCTCTGTCCAGCTTGTCCGCCCATCAAGTGCAGCTTCATCCAGAAACCATGAGGAAGACGTGTCTCGTTGCTGGGTCTGCCTGAGGTTTCCTGCGACTGGATCTCAGCCAGGAGCAGATTGGGTGGTGGAATACCCTTCAAGTCAAGAAGTGGCGTGTGGCCCGGCAGGTCTGGCTGGTTCGATGGTTCGGCTCTCCAGGAATTATTCCAATCCTCACACTTCCTTCTCCAGTGTTGATGAGTGTATTAATTCAGAAGCCACACGTTCTTCAGGAATAACGAAGAAAAGACGACTAATGAAGCCAAACACTAGTGAAATCTGAGGGAGCGACTGGCCGCTGGTGTACATGCCGCTTTCTTTGCAGATATTTTTGACTCATTCAATTTGTCGAAAACCTTTCCACTACTGTTTACTGAAAGGCTCTTGAGTGATAGCTCAACTAAAACACTATTTATTATTATGACTGATGATAACATTTTTAACAAATATGTGCATGCTTTACAACAAACAGTTGTCACAATAGTGAGCGCTGCTGTGATACTTAATGAACCTGCCTCGCCTTAAGTTCTTAACCCCTTTAGACTCCTGGAAAACCCTTCCAAAAATGTCTTTGAAGGACACTACCAACAAGTAAAATAAGCTCAATAATTTCAGAACTGTATGTGATGTCAGTGTGTGTTGAGCTCTGACGCTCTGAGAAGACGGAGTGCCCTGTTAGATGCAAGTTGGTTGAACTAGTAAAAGTTTAGTTTGGTTTCTACAAGAAACACAAACATAGATTTAGAAGATGTTTTTAATACTTCTGTATTTTTCTCCCATGTCGCAGCTCGCCACTATAAAGAGTGAGTCTCGTCTGAAGCATCTGCTCCAGAGGTTACCCAGTTACTGTCCGGAGTTAATGGTGAGTACTCTTCCTCTATGACAACAATGCTGGCTTATTGATCAGTCGGTTGTTTATTTGGGTTGTTGTGTCATCTTGCACCCCTTATTGCGGCGCAAGGCTCAAAAGTTCTCTAAAGAGAACTAAACGGAGAGCTTTTTGACTGCTATTTTAAACAGGAAGTGGGTTGTTGGTTGCGGTTACTAAAATACTGGAGCACCTGGTTAAACCTCACAATCTCTCACACACACATGCAAGCAAGCACGCACACACATGCACACACACACACACACAGAGGCCCAGAGCTTCCCGTCCCCATGGGTAATTAGAAAGCAGAGAGGCTGGTTTTCTGCTGAAACGAACATGTGTCTGGTTCTCATTTATCTGAACTGATCCTGGTCAACTATTGGCGTACATTGACAGTACAATCCCGATGCATGTGTTTGTATTATTACAGCCGCTACTAGAGCTGTATTGGGACATGTTACTTCTAAATGTGTGGCTGTATGGTTTTGTGTTTTTTTCTTTTTAAAATTCAGTAAAACATATGCAGTACTTATGACAAAGGGACACATTTACTCTTACTTGAAATCTTAAATTTAAAAAAGGCAGAGAGGTAAACAAAGGAATTGAACACTACATGTGGCTGCTGTTTCAAAAGTCCACTAGTTAAGAAGAGAAGAGACAAAGGCCAAATAGAAAACATGCAACTGATGAGCATGAAAGTTCATTTTTGACCCTAAAAACAGCTAACACCAAGCTTGGTTACTATGGAGATGGTTCGGTTATCATCATGTGACCTAAGCGGGATATGACTATACGACTACATGACTATGTCCACTTGTTATACACAGTCTGTGACTCTGCCCACTTGTTAAACAGTCTGTGTGAGATACGCAAGTTTAATTTAGTTTTTTTAAACTGATGATGAAGACTGTAACAGAAACACTGCATAGTTGGATTAATGTAACAACAATAAAATAAGTTATCGGACATCTGACGTCCCCACAACGGCTCTCTGCTTTGGCTCATGTACACTGCAGCCTTATTCTTCCTGTCATGTTGTTGCCTCATTGGCCCCTACTACATCACAAATCATGTTTATGCCTCGTGTGAAGACACCGGTACTCCCCGTGCAGCCTCATAAATGATGCTGACGCCCGCTGACGAGACCCTTTGTTCCCCGGCCAAGAGACACACGCAGGGAGTGTTAGCAGTGACGTGGAAACTTCACACAAAATGACTGTGCTGCGGAGGCATAAGAACATGAAAGCTCTCTCTCTCTCTCTCTCTCTCTCTCTCTCTCTCTCTCTCTCTCTCTGTCTTTTTCTCTCTCTCTCTCTTTCTATCAATGGGGTGTGTCCACTGTCTACGAGAGTTGCAATTGCACTGCTGCAATGTTGTTTATATTGTGTATGATCCATATACTTCATATTATTTATGTAAACCATCCAATTCTGTGTACTTTATTAGTTCAATTCAGGGCCAGTTTGTCAAGCTATGTATTTTATTAAACCTCAAGTCATCTGACGTTAACCTTTTCTTCCCCTTTGTTTTCTAGAATGAACTTTGGACGTGCATCAACTCTTCACTTCCAGGTAAGAGAAGAGCGTTGGCATGGAACCCTGTGTGTAGCGTGTAAATGTCTCTGATGTCACGGCGACAAATCACCTACTGTGCAGTTCCCCTCGGCTCTCTCAGCACGGCGGTGGTTAGCTAGCTGTGATGGGGACGGGTAGATAGTGTCAGTGCTGGTGTCAGTATCTCTTTAAGGCTAGTGGTATTATTACTGGTGTCGTTTTGGTAGAGTGGTAGAAGAAAGATGAACGCTGCTCTAAAGACAAGAGAATCAGATCATAATTCTCATCGTGGGGCTTTAAATGTTACAATGTAAAAATAAATAATAATGTTTGTTTTTTGTAGTCATAGGGGCATATGGTTGTTTTAGTTGTCACGTTTATTTTCTATTACTTGAAAAGGACACACTTGAAAACTAATTCCAAAGTCCATGATACCAGACACACATACTCTGTGGCGTGTTCCTACAAAGTCTATGAGGGTTTTAGTACTGTCCTACATAACATAACTTTGTGACAAGAGCAAAGGAATGCAAGCCCGGGCTTCTTGCACATCTGGTTTATTCATTATATCTTTAAATTCTGGTTCATGATGCTGTTTTTAGAGAAAAAGAGTTAAAAGATTGTTTGTTAACGTGATCGTATTGATCAGATGAGATGGAGACGAGATATTCCCCCCGTGACTTTAATAGTTTGCTCGCTTTCCACACGTCTGTTTCCCACCCCGGGCCAACTAGTGCCAATGGTGCGAGACACACCGCAAATAAACTTGGGCCACAGACGCTGGGGACGACGACAAAGTGATTGGGTCTCACACTGGAAGCGTTCCAGGCCGAGCCTTTGCAAAGACTCAAAAGGAGGCACCTTGACTCCAGGAATGACCCAAACCAAAACATTTCAACCGAGCTGTATCTGCTCCCTGTATCTGGTTGCATGAGAAGTAATGGCAGCGAGTGAAGCTGTTACAGCTGTGAGCCAAGCTGGATCTGACCAGAGCAGAAAGCAGGCTACGGATCAAAGGCCTAAATCCTGCCGCCTGTGCTCAGAAACAAATGTACCTGTCAGGAACATTTGAAGCTTAATATCCCCCAGATTGGGAGGTATTGTTATCCTTTTCTTCTTTTTGCACCCATTAATAAGCACTAGCGTCTATGAGGACAGAACCTTCCTTCAGAGCCTGTCGGGCTCTAATATATGGTCAATTTTCCTTCTTTTCTCTTTCACTTTCTCTGGAGCTGGAGCTCAACGTAGAACACAATAATTAGTACAGGGTGTAGCGGGGCACTAAGAAGGTACGCTGTATTCTTTGTGCACCGCAGGAAAACATTGTGGTCAATTATGTGTCTCAGCCAAGCTGATGGGTTTTTATAGTGAGGCTGTTCTTAAATAGACAAACCCATTATTAGAAAGCATCTTTGCTTTATCGTGTAACTTTTGTGTTTGAAGACCCCAGCAAAGAATTAACGTTTAGCTTTTTGTGAAGCGCTAAATTGCCTTTAAGTGCACGGTACTGGCTCATCCTCAAGATGAGAAGGACTGTTATCTTTTTGGTCTCGCCATTTCTGCACCAAGTGAACACACTGTCAGACAGTCGAAAGGACACGGAGCTCATCTCCTGTGCCACATCTTTTGTTCGTAGTCCTGTTTCTCGTTCGCGAAATTGTTTCACATTTAATTCGAAATAACTTTTTAATTTAAAACAACTAAATAATAAATATATGTGATTTTCATGGGTAAATTGGGTCACTGTAGCAGCACCAATTTCACAGGTGTGGCAAATCAAGATACCTAATAAACCTGGGACTGGTCACAATAAATGTGCAGTTTTATCACAGGTTTGCATGTCATTTCACAACACTGTCCATCAGAGGAGCCGTCGAGTCGAGAGTCTCTGAGGCGGTTCCTTTAATGGCCTGTGCAGACATTCTTTGGTTCTGAGCGATCCAGCCGTTGCATCAGCAGGCTGGTCTCGGACATTGCAGCCGGGAAAGGAGACGAAAGTGAATGTCCTGAGCTGGTGCTGTTTTCTGTTGTCTTCCGATGTGACAGTCCTGCAAGCAGCATCCCAGTAACACGCTACCTCAAACCTCGGATTGTCTTCGCAACGTGCTCATTAATACATACTTTAACAAATTTGTGAACGGGACTTAAGGAAAAAAATACTATTGTGTGTGTATAAAAAAGTCTTTGATTTTTTGTTTCAACTCATGCAACTCATGCAACGAAAAAACACACAAAAAAACAGTGTTTAGTTTAGCATTTTTTTCAGTGTAGATCAAGGTAATGATGAGGGTCAGTCGTCCACACACTGCATAAGCTCCATGAAACCGATACACATAACATACGGTGGGTTCTATAGTGTTTGATTTGTCTCCAGGAGTATCCAGGAAGTCGGAAGGCTGGGTGGGGCTGGGCTGCTGCGAGCTGGCCATCTCAGCTGAATGCCGCAGGGAATGCAGACAGGTGAGATATCGTGAATGCAGTGTGGCCCACTTTCTGTTTTCAAGAAAAAACTCCCAGAAATTTGTTTTTACTGTACTGTCATTACACTTTTTCCTTTTCCCTTATAGGCGTCATCTAAAAATGACATAACTAAAGTATGCAAAAAGGTCACCGAGGTAAGTCCAATAACATGAATTCAGTAGCTGCAGGTGAAGTGGTTTTGTATTCTGATGATTATATAATGAGCAGAATTGATGTGGAGACTCAGGTTATCTTACTCTGGCAGAATTAAGTAGAAATATAAAGATATATTTTACCACTTTTTTAGTGTACTTCTACAAATAATTTAAGAGAGAAGTAGAGTAATTTTCTCATAGACTTCTATACAACCAGAGGAGTTGCCCCCTGGTGGTCCATAGAAAGAATGCAGGTTCAAGACACTTCAGTCAAAGCGGTGGTTGCCGCCTGGTACAACTGCTACTACTGTAAAAATTGTATACAGTTGTCCCTCGCTATAATGCGGTTCACCTTTCGCGGACTTGCTGTTTTGCGGATTTTTAAAAAATTGTTTTTATTTTTTTACAGCTACAGTATGAACGTGCATTGTGTTCGGCGTCCTGATTGGCTACGGGACCGTACTGTACACCCTTATCAATCAATCTTCTCCGTGCAGCGTCTCCTGTACAGTACAGAATACGTTCGGCTAAAAAGACAGTGGAGCGGCGCCAGAACAAAGAGGCGCGGTCAGAGGACCTCGTAGATTGATCATTAAAATGAAATTTGCTAAACATGTTTGGGCTTATTTCTTTAAATCCGCGAAAGTTTGAACTTTGAGCGTGTTTAAATAAGAGAGAAATGTGAGAAAATGTTAATGCCTCTGTGAGAAAAGGGTATAAATGTGTGTGGTTAGGGGTTTTACGGGCTTAAAACATGTATAATAATTGTAAAAAAAAATTAAGCCGATTACTTCGCGGATTTCGTCTATTGCGGGTTATTTTTGGAACGTATCCCCCGCAAAAAACAAGGGACCACTGTACCATACTAATAGTCACTTTTTATTAAAAAGTGTCTGTTTTTTATATGTTTTAAAAGAAAACCAAATAACCAACATCGTTTAAAAGACAACTTTATATATTTGGAAAATAACAAAAAGGGATGGAGGAGAGAAAATACATTTAGATGCAAAAAGACTTCCCTATAAGATAAGAATATAGTCATCTTCATGAAAAGATAGAGGATAGAGTATCCAACCTGGGATGTGGAATCCAGCTTGGTGCAAGGAATCAAAAAGATCATTTTGCAGTGGTTTCCTGTACCGGCAGGGTATTTTCAAATCTATTTGCCTCTTAAAATCTGAGGAGGAGAAACCACTCTTTGGTTTAACTGCTTGTGACTCACTGACTCATTCTAAGACCTTTGAATTAATCACTCTGCCAAATCAACCAATGAGACACTGCTTTAGTATGTTGTGGCTTTTAGCTCATACTATGTTCACATTAATCACCACCAGCTTCTCTCTTCTTCTTTTAGAACTCCCTCTACAGCTGCATCACCAAAAATGAAAGTAAGTGGTCACACACACACACACACACGTAATCGAGATAAACAGTGACGACGCCAAAGGCTGCAAACGCTGATCTCACAGCTCCCCTCAGCCAATAAATAAACAACAGTGTACGTGTGTGTGTGTGTGTGTGTGTGTTCCCGCAGTGGGCTCCACCTGCTGCAGCTATGCAGGGCGCCATACCACCTGCAGGGAGTACTGCCAGGCCATCTTCAGGACTGACTCCACCCCCACCGTGTCCCAGATCAACGCCGTCAACGAGTACTGTCATAGCCACAGCGCCCAGCTGCTCAGCTGCGTCAGCAACTTCACCAAGTCCTACCCCATACGCAGCCCCATCGACAGTAAGTCTGTACACGATCCACCCTGCACACATCCAGCCGACACGCCATTGTTGCTTTTTTACAGCAGCACTGGATTCAGAAGTCATAATGACTGTTTCTCCAGAGCATTATTCCTTAAATACAACAATGCGAGTTGGGAACTCTGCCAGAAGCACTCCAATCAGTATCTATCTTTGTTGGTATTATAGGTGCCATATGTAATGTCTAGCCACATGCTTCAAACAGATAAGGGGCAGCATTTCACCTCTACAGGGTCCATGTATTTTAAATACAGACGTGACAGACAGTTGCCACAACGACCCTAACCTTCATCTCTTCATACTGTTATTTTCCCAACCCCAACGCCTGTGTGATCTTCACCTCAGCAGTCGAGCTGTTTTCTTTTCCTACTCCTTCGACTTTTCAGACTGCAATCAGGGGTTGGGGATTTAATTTAAAAAAAAAATTGAATGCGTCACACATCAAAAGGAGAAAAGTATGCACATGTTAATATCCAGCATGCCCCAATCCGACCAGCTTTAGGCATAAAGTTTATAACTTTTCCATTTTTGAACCGAACGACGTTTTTTGACTAAAATCCTTGGTAACAGGCCAAGTGTTGTTTTCTTGCAGATTCTGGTTCTTTGTGTCATTATCTTTCCAAAGAGGGGTCTTACAACTCTGTAGATTGTTGTTTAGGCCTTGAACCATGGAGTTGAAAAAACTTGGAGGTGCCTTGAAAAGGCATTGTTAGGAAATCTTGTTCAAATCATGCTGGATGTTCATAGTAATGATCAAAATATGGTATAATTCAACATTTTGAAACAGCTTGGCTTATTTTGTCACTTTACTTGAGAGGTTTTTACTGCCAAGAAACCCACAGCACTCGATATCAGACAGCTGCTGCAGCTGACTAAAAAACATGCAGCGTGTGCAGGAAGCAAACACACTGACACTGGAACAGTTTAGAAGTAAGGTCTGTTCAGGTGCTCCCCAGATGGTTCCCATTTTCCCCAGTTCCTTTTAACTTCACCACGTTAATGAGTTTGAAGTCGTAATGAGGAAACAACATGGACGGTACTATAAAGAGTGGCATACATATACATACGTATACGTTTTGTGATTATTCAAAAACTACATGAATGTCTCCCAATGTCTATAAGGGGGGGGAAAATCAAACAGACAAACTGGGCCAAAAAAATAACCTCTTTGCCACAGGTGACTAACTTTATGTTGACGGAACATTAGCAGATGAGGGAAAAAGGTTTTCTTGTTGAATTGTTCGTGAGTTTTGGCATCTTAGTAGGTAAAGACACTGACCCTGTTAGTGGTATGGAGGTCCTGACCGTAAAGCCCACTTCACTTCTGGGTGTGGACCTACAGTTTACAGTAGCATCTTTTTGTTTACTGTGCCACGTACAGTCCATGTATGTGCTATATTCTGGTCGGAGTCATAAATATCATAATATCGTACATATTCCATCACTCATCCACCCATGCCTCTCATCCAGGTCTGTACTGCTGTGACCGGGCAGAGGCCACCCACTGCCAGGTGGCGTGCCGGCGGATCCTTCGCACCATGAGCACGGAGCACGAGATCATGGAGGGTCTGATCGACGAGTGTGGCTCCCAGCCCCTTCCTCAGGAGCCCATGTGGCAGTGCTTTCTGGGCAGCGCTCAGCCTCCCTCCCCGCCCGAAGAGGAAACCCCCCACCCAGCCAAGATGGACTGTGCCAAGCTACACTGCTGCGCCAAGGCAAACACCTCCCTCTGCAGGTATAGCACACTGCCGAGCGGAAGCCGCGCACGTAGCATGCTCTGTGCGCTTGGTTGAGCTGACGTATGTGTGTGTGTGTGTTTGTGTGCGTGTGTGTGCATGTGTGTGTTTGTTTGTGTGTGTGTGTGTGTGCACCGCTCTGACAGAGACATGTGCCAGGAGATCAGCACCAACTGGGGCAGCCAGACCTGGCAGGACTTTGACCAGCTCTGTGAGTACAATCCGGTGGAGACGGAGCTCATCAACTGCCTGGCCGACGTCAGAGAGCCCTGTCAGCTGGGCTGCAAGGACCTCACCTACTGCACCAACTTCAACAACAGGTCAGACTCCTGGATGCTCTGAAGAAGGCAGTGAAGCAAAACATTCCATATTGAATCATTTACATTTCAAGCATCACATTTCACGTTTGGGATGACGTGATTACATCATGCTGGGTAGACTTGACAGGAAACAACATTTGAACTTTTGAAGTTTTACCATCGAAGAGGTAAAGAATTTGTCTAACCACCTTCTTGCTTGTATACTGAGTTACATTTCAGCCGTTCTCCGTAGCTTTTCAAATGACAGATTAACTGCTTTCATCTCGAACACTTCAATTACTTCACTATTTACTCTCAGGTGAGACGCCGACCAACTTTTTAGCTGCTTTTAGCACCTCGCTTCAAACTACAACTATTAGTTCAACTATTAAGTGCTGACATGGCAATTAAGAATTCCCCTGTCTCCGGGACTTGAATTTAAAACCAAACAGACTAAAATGCGATCACCTCAGCTCATTTAAACTTTTTTTAACTGCTTTTAGCACTCACACCAGCAGTCAGCGACGCTAGAGTAGCACACTTCCAGACAGAAAATCAAAGGTTGTCGTTTAAATTTTTACAAGATTATGTGTTCTATCACCCGCATTTGGTAATCCTCCTGTGTGAGAATGCATCATTTCCAGCCTGAAGACAGGACGAGGCAGAGAGGGGAAACAAGAGACATTGTTGAACCCAGTGTGACCCTGAAGTTATAAGCACCACAGCATGTTTTACACACTGTCTGCAGATGGGGCCAAAGGCCAAATGGAATGGCTTCAAAGGCTGCACTAGGAAGTCACACTAACACCCACATAGATAAAACAAACTCAAACATACTTCACTCATACACACAGCAGTCTACCGGTCACCTGGTGAGGGAGGCTACCACAAGAGCCCCCAGACATTTAAGACAGGAAAACATTATGAACAGTCGAGGCCGCAGAAAGCTGTTGGTTTCAACTAGATTAGAGTATGAAATCTTATTTAGATAGTGACCATATTTGGTTGAGAGGGTGGTGCTGGGGAACAGGGAGGCACCCTTAGCAGCAGCTAATGCTAGCACTAGTTTGGTGAATCAGCTATTCACATTAACATTAATATTAATTGGGATCATTTGGCAAACCCAAATAATATAAATTAATACAAACTGTTTGTCTCCAGGGTGAGAGCGGTTGGCTACAGTCTTTCTCCATACCCTTCTTTATGGCCGGTTTAATTTACTAAATGAACATGCTGTATTGAAGAAGAAATGAGATGACAACAGAAGCCACACCATAACTTCAGGTTCCGTCAGATTACACATATACATTTGAGTGGATTACCTCATTGCTAAAGAGTTCGCTCACTCTCTAATAGATAAATCAGATTTTTATTTTGAAAAGGTGAAAGAAAGCGCAGATTTGTTTTATGCTTGAATGTGAGCTTGACAGCACGGCTACCGATCTTGTTACGGACTTTATACATTTAAAAAGGGTAATAGTTTAATGGACCCGTATGAGGTTAAAGCTTTTACTGTGGTGATAGTTTACAAGTTTTTAAAAGTTTAATGATTGTATTTTGAAGCAAAGGAAGAAAATAAATGAGTATTTTAACCAGCAGTAAGTTTCATGCCAGTACATATATACAGGGATCTGCTACATATACAGTATATCTAAAAGCACATGTATACACATATAAGTTTGCAAGTAGATAGACCAACACGCATTAATGTGTGTGCGTATATATCTTGTATTGTATGTTTTTGTGCAATCTGAAAATAAAAGCTGTCCGTCTGTCTTGAGAGTAATGTAATGTAGTGCAGTGCAACAATAACAGCTCCATGTTAAAAGCAGATGTGACATTCAGCGTGATGTATTACCAAACAAACAAGTCTGAAGCGCCGAGTTAGGAAATGTCATGGAAACCAGTTGCCACCTGAAAGAAAAGAACACAGTGGACCGTGAGGCTGTGATCGATGGGGTTGCTGCTCCAAGCAGACCCAGAGTTTAATCGGAGAGGAGGACAGAGAAGCCCCCGCGTATGAGCTGCAGCGGCCCTTGTTACACCACCTCATACAAGGGGGCATTTACGCCCCCTTGTAGAGCTGCAGCAGCCCTCGTACAGTGTAAACAAGGCGTTCACTCACCGGGAGAAAATTGAATGATACAACCACAAGCTGAACTTTGGCCTGAAACCTTCTCTCTTTAAACCACCAATTAGCTAAGTCACTTGAGACCAAACCCACCAATCAGACATCAAATACACCTCCTGGTGCGGTGGAAGAGGAAAACGATTCTTGCATTATGCAGAGGGAACTCCCTCTGAGGACACTTACATACACTTAAAACTTCCTCCAGTATTTTTCTGTCGCGCTCACACGAGTGAGCAAGTGGTTGTTTACTCTGGCCAGGCCGAGCCGTGGTTTGAGCAGCAGCAAGCGCCTTGACGTTTTGTCCGTAAACACACCACCCTCTCCTCGTTCTGTGTGGCTCATTCTGAGTGGGTGGCGAGATCACCAGGACGTAAACGTCGGCAGCAGGCCAAACAGCTGGTTCATCAATAAAGGCGGGCCTGCTATTTTATTGTATTCATGTTTTTATTCTAATAGAATACTTTCCATGACCAAGTTTCCATTTGCTGTTGGTGTACGTTTTACTACCACAAGCTTTTTCAACACAATGCGAGTCAAGTCAGATAATTCAGTTTATATAGACTCCATAAGACATGGATTTATAACTATGTCCGGCCATAAAATAACAATAAAATTGTATTTAACTACAGTAAAGCATTACATCATTGTTGTTGTGAAAGTTTCAATAGATAAATCACGATATAATGCTTCTGAATGACAACAGTTCTGATCAGTTCTCCCCTTACCTCCCTGCTTTTTCCCATTGGCTGCTCCATACTATTGTGTAGTTTCCTATTTATTTAAGCAGCCTTCATCCCATGGTTGTATCATACACTTTCTCCATGCGTGTGTTTGCATGTGGACGATCAACTCAAGAGTTCTTCCTCCGTCCTCAGGCCGACAGAGCTATTTCGCAGCTGCAATGTCCAGTCGGACCAAGGCGCCATGAACGACATCAAGCTGTGGTCCAACGGGACAATCAAGATGCCGTTCATGAACATCCCGGTGCTGGACATCAGGAAGTGTCTGCCGGACATGTGGAAGGCTGTGGCCTGTTCCCTGCAGATCAAGCCCTGCCACAGCAAGTCCAGGGGAAGCGTCATCTGCAAGTAAGTCCAATGCAAAGTTTCCCTTGATCAACGTTTTTTTTTGTCCTCTTCCTGTCTCCCTCTATACTGCTCCGTTAGCCAATACTATCCATGTGTGGCCTGCCAGCTGCCCCAGACTCTCATTTGATTGGACAATTTCATGGAAGGATTCAAACTGAGAGAATTAATTCAGTTCACTGGGACTTTAAGCGACACCCACAGATAGGTCAACACCGACATTGTCTGTCAGTATGAACACTCTGAGTTCCACGTGTGCTTTTGGTGCTTTGAAAAGTCCAAATGTGAGCCCGTATATCTCCCCATCCCCAGTCGTAATTACGACCAGCTATACCTACTGGTTTTCTTTGAACTATCAGTAGTTTACATCCAATCTGGAATGACGTGTCTGTGGCTCAGTGGTGAGCAGTTGTCCTTCAATCAAAGTATCGGCAGTTCGATCTCTGGCTCCGCTAGGCCATGTCGATGTGTCCTTGAGCAAGACACTTCACCCTAAATTTCACAACTATTTGCGTCTGTGCAATGACTTTACACGTAATCTACTAGCGCATCAAATTTGCAATGCTTTTTGTGTGCACACAGCATTAGCAATGGTTTTCTTGGCAAATAGGACATACAGCCTTTGGTCGTACTTTGGTATTCTGTAAATATCTAGCAGTCGACTCATCATTAAACACTCGACACGTACTGTGGATTTTTCTTTTCTTTGGTCCCCTCATTGTTACAGAAGAGCTAAATGCAGGAAGCTGGCAGTAGGCTGTAGGCAGAACCCTATATGTCACATGACATGAACGCATAGGGCAGCGTAGTCCCCTAAGGTCTGATCTGCGTTTGTTATAGAACTCTTGTAGTACAAATCCTGTCTCAGGCGACAGAAGCCAAGTTCAAATTATCCCTTCGAAAGTAAACCCTTTACAACGTGACAGGAAAGCTCCGCTTTGAAGAAGCGGAGCTTTCCAGTGGTATGCGATACATTTCGGCAATCGTAAAAAAACTTGCCGAGCTTGCCCGTGTGGCCTTTGGGGAGGGTTGGAAGTGAGCAACTCGGAGAGCAGGAGACTGGAGGTTGGAATCGCAGCCTGATACGTCAGCAGAAAGCACGGCAAGCAGCGGTCCGAGGACATTGCACGGCATGTAAAGACCGCTGTAGCGCTTCTGTGTTCCCAACTTAATTTTTCTGAAGCACAATGACAGCAACAGACCAGCATCGATGTTTCATAATGCTTATTTATTGCAGAGCTCTCTTTTAGGCTGTTTGTGTGTGCGCTCTCCTGCAGCAGAAGGCGTTACAGAGGTCTTTACGCTGTGTGGTCGGAAGACAGACGTGTGTGTCATCCGACCTGCCTGCCGTCTTCTATAATTAGTACTTAAGAAAAAGAGATAATAATAATAATAATATATATATATATATATATATATATATATATATATATATATATATATATATATATATATATATATATATAACATTATAATGATTATAATACTCGATGGGCAGTAGTTTGCCCTGGTCTAAATGGACCATAATTTACTGAATAAACATCATGCTGTATTGAAGAAGACCTGCAACTAGACATTGAGACATGAATTCATGTTTATAATGTTTACTGAGGGAATACATCTAAGAGAGAAGTAGAATCATTTTGTCATAGAGAGTCGCTTCAGCATTGGCTTCATTTTTCGAAACCGGAGGCTGCCTCCTAGTCTTCACTTGTCTCAGCATGTTTGTCTATATATCTTCAATTCCATTGTTTTTCTCCCACTTCCCTTGAATGACATTCCTCCGTTCATAGCACACTCTCATCCAGCTAGAGGCTGTGTGTGCTGGCAGAGTCTATCACACAAACCTTACATCTGCATTTGTAGAAATAGACGTGAAAAATTACCGCTTTATGTTGATTTATTCTTAGTGTTTGTTTTAAGCTGTGTCACACTGGCTTTTTGTTGTTGTTGTAGTTACCTCTTTTCTGTCATCAGGTCAGACTGTTTGGACATCCTGACGCAGTGCGGGGACAGGAAGCGTTTTCATGAAGGACAAACTCCAGAGAGGATCTGTGAGCTACTGTCACCCATTGACGACCCTGAACGCTGCATCCCCCTCCACAAATACCTCAGTAAGTCACAAACTCATAGTCTTATGTAGCAACATGTAGGGGAGCTCAGTTACAGATGGACGTTATAACAATATATAGTATTGTTACTGTAAAAAAAACATTATAATAAAACAAAATTGCCTCCTCAGATTATATACCATGCAGCTACTGGTCTTTCAAAAACTTATGCAGTCCAAATGCAAGTTAATGGATTTATGGTCACCAGGGGACAGAACTCCACAGAAGCTGAGCAACACATTATTGACATTATTTATCTCATAGCATAACATATCATCTTAGAAAACAGTTGGCTAAAAAGTAAGAAGTTCTTATGCATTTGCACTTCCATCGGATTTTTTTTTCTTCGGATCTTTCGGGCAACTGATTTGTCTGGAATCGTGACATGAAACGACACTTTCTTGATTAAAAAAAGTAAATGACATTAACACAGCAAGGAGGACTAACGATTGGCAAATCAGCACCACAGGCGGGACTAACGCTGTGGGCAAGCTGCTGTTGTCAAGCTGCTCTTGTCTAACTGTTGTCAGCTGTGCCGAGGACAAGGAGCAATAATAACAACAAAAGAGACCACGTTCTCCTAAAAACATCCACAAAAAACAAAAGAACATTCCTCTTCATTCACCTCTTTTGTTGTCATGTACACTGTGTGTGTGTGTGTGTGTGTGTGTGTGTGTGTGTGTGTGTGTGTGTGTGTGAGAGAGAGAAAGTATACTATGAGAAATACCTTGATAATAACAATTACAGATGGAATTGTGTTTGTGGGAAACATAATTTGTTTCGATGAGCGATCGGAGTAATGATGTTAACGAATAAATCAGACGAAGCACGGGCAGTTTTAGTGATGTTGTTGTGGTTTTCATCTTTTGAACTAAAATCCAGAGTCCTTCAAAAAGAAGTCTCGTGTCTTGCGTAAGACAGCGCTGGGACATGGTAAACATTAGACACGCTGACTGGAGACTTAAGTTCTCAAGGTATTTCAGGTCAAGAGGCTGTAGTCAAAGACAGGTCAAGATTCATTGGTGTTAAAGTCAAAGTTGACTTGCAAGTATTTTATTATATTTTCTTAGCCGAACCCTTCTTAAGAGCCTTCTTAAGTCCTTAAGAACAATCGAACGATCTGGGAAACGCGGCCATTGTCATCAACAGAAAACCCTTCAACATCTCATCTGACAGTCATGTTTTACCTGTCCTTACCCACCCATCACCTTCCTCCCTGACCCTACTACACAGTCCCCAGTTCCCTAGGCAACAGCATCATGCAGGAGGTCATCCACCCATGCAACCCCAACCCCTGCCCCAGCAACCATTTATGCCAGGTCAACAGGAGAGGCTGCCTCGACGATCTCAACTGTCAGCCGTTCCTCTGCGTGCCAGGTACGACTCAGCGCCTTTACCGTTACTGTGGGTCTGCTGCGCAGCGGCCATTCTGACTGTGTGTGTGTCATCAGGCTGTAAACTGGGTGAGGCCTCCGAGTTTCTGGTGCAGCAGGACGCTCGCATCCAGGTACCCACTCGTACCGGCCCGACGGGGTGCCACGAGGTCTGCAGCTGCGGCCCCAGCGGACGCCTGGAGAACTGTGCGGAGATGCCCTGCGTGGACACCGATGAGCCCTGCATCATAGCAGGACAGAGGAAGAGTGAGGTCCCCCCCCCCCGCATGTCTGTCTGCATGTCGCGTGTGATGGGGATTATGATTATTACGATTAAGACGCAGTTGGTGGTCTCACTTCCCGAGACGACGCTCAAGAATAAGATCATTAGATTCAAGTCACTTCCTGCGGAAGGAAGAATTACAACATTTGAACATTTTTTACTACATTACTACACTACTTACTAGTGATGAGATGTTTTCATTCATTCATATGAACTTGCTTGCAGGTTGCGTAACATGGATACCAATGGCGGCCATCAGGGCCGCCATCGGTTCCTCTGCTCTTTCAGGCCTCTTGTATGACTTCTTGGGACCTGTTTAACAGCATTTTCTATCCAATCACATTTCACTTCTCTGCATCTATGTAAGATTAGCTTGGTTAAAATACATGAAACAGCCTTCTCGAGACCCTGGACGTGTTTTTGGTCACAAGGCCCACGTGACCATTAACATGCGCTGTGATTGATTAGTGAAGCTAGTGTCTCACAAAGAAACTAGAATCTCAGGACTTACTGATGACCCCTTTCCCGCAGAGGTTTATGTGCGTCTGGTGAGTTAAATGCTGATTATGTTACTGTTTTTTACATTTGCAGTCGTATTTTATCAGAAACAAGCCACAGCACTGTAGTTGTAGCTGCACCTAGAGGGGGGGCAGCCTCTATCTGCGGAGGTTGTCGCCAGCGCAGCTGTGCTGCAATGTCCTGTCTGCACTGTGCAGGGTCAGTGTTGTGGTTTTGTTTGATAGATTTGGACAACATGCATTGTTGTTGACCCGACAGGGTTGTGCTCTCCCCTTGCTGTGCTGGCCCTCGCTGGGCACATTTCCTCCACTGTGGTGCTCCGCAGGCGGCTCTAGGTCGGCTTGGAAAGACTTGGGCCGAAGGTTGCACGCCGGCTCTGGCTTTGTGCTTTAGAGCGCCTGTGCCAGGACCTCGCCGCTTTCCCTTTGTAGGTCCCCTCGCCCCGTATGCTCGTGGTAGAGCTGGGTGGCGGAGTGGACAGTATGAACGCGTCGTGTATTGAGTGTGTCGGTCTGTGACAGTAACTCCATGGGCACTTTTTTCTCTCAGTCTGCCCGTGATGTGGAATATACAGCACTCATTAAGACTTTGGTCTAAAAACCTGATGGAAACATCATTCAACCACACTATAATGAAACTGACGTGTAAATATATGCCTCATATAAACTATAAGAGGGAGATGAAAGGTAATATGGAATATGGTCGACCTGACACTTGATTTGATCACTTTTTAACGAGATTAGAGATGTTGTTGGTTTGGATAGTTTGATGTGCGAGAAGGTGGAGCTAAATATAACCAAACGTTAGTCAAGACATTTGTACAACCAAACTTTCATGAAGTGAAAATACACTGAAAGGGTAAAAGTTATGACACAAAATCACAGACAACTCCTGGACCTGACGACTACATGGTTGAGACATGTCAAGAATCTTGTATCCCCCCGCCCCGCATCTCCTGCTTTATGGTCTGTCTGAGTCTAAATGGACAATAATTTACAAAGTGAACATCATGCTGTATTGAAGAAGAGTTGAAACACGAGATGTAGACCATAAACTGATGTTTACTAAGTTTCCTGACAGGATAAATCAAGACATAAGTAGAGACATTTTCTATAGACTTCTATACAACCAGAGGAGTCGCCGCCTGGTGGACAGTACAGAGAATGCACCCCCAGCTTTCATCCAGGGAAAAGAACTTCACACGCAAATGATTACCTTCTTATCTTTCGGTTAACATTGGCTTACTTCTTTATTTCAGACAACTTTAAAAAAAATAATTTGTGGTCGTTAACCCCTCTTAATGTGAACTCTTAAATCTTAAGCCTCTCTTAAGCCTTGTAGAAAACTCATCTACACATCCTTCTTATTGCCAGACGTAGAACTCACTGATTCTGTGAAATACATACTGAAGTAGAATTACAACCGAATTCCAGACTTCTATTAAAGTGTGTCATTATCAGAGTGATTAAGGTTGCTGTGTCATTAAGAACCCAAAGCTGTCAGCTGTCACTTCTGCCCAACCAATTACTCAAGTGGAGTTATGGCTTTGAATTCTCAACTTCCTTCTAAAGTGGTGTCTGTGGCAGGTTTTACTTTGGCAGGTGGTGTCTGTGACTTCTGGTAGCTCTACCTGGATCAGAGCATGGACCTCAGTGAGGAGCACTTGAGCAACAATTCAACGTCAACGTCAATGCTGCTGGCCACACTAGGTTGTTTTGTAGCTTTGCCGCTTGTAGTGTGAATGTGGCATCAGGAGTTCATATTCCACACATATGCTTTTAAAACAAGAGTGTTGACTAATTTTTGTAAATTAATTAAGGGGAGACACTCCAGGCACACACTGTTGGCTATTTAGCTTTTCTATTTAGCATTTTCTCTCAGACTAGAGGAAAGAAAACAGCCAAAATACACTTTGAGGTGTTGATTTATATACTCTGTTTATTTGCATCTGTAGATTTCTCAATAATTTTCCAAAAGTTAGCATTTGATAAAGCATAATTTGCATAGATAAAGGTGCTAAGTGAGCATATCTTTTGCTTCTCAATGTTGCTGCTGTTCACACGGTTAGCCAACCTTCCGTATTATTATTAGTTGAATCAGAGGTGCATATCCAACTTTGCCACCCACAGTGAGAAGTGGATGTGATCAATATTCATAATTAGACAACGTATTTGATTGCGATATGACAGCAACTCAGCATCACGAGCCCTCATCCCTGAGACCTCACAGACTAACAAACTCTTGCTGACAGCAGAAGGTGCATGGGCTCTCATGCTGTGTAAATAATGTCTCATTTTAACGTGTCCCTCTCTGAACAGAACAGAATATAAAATGATTTGTGGGTTTCCCCCTGACAATGGAGCATTGCAGACTTTATGGACACACACAATTCTTTATTCTCATTTTATTTGCACTGGATCTTATTTCATCATCCGTTGCTATCTTTCTTTGATAATGTCACTAGAGGGCAGCAAAGTAAAAAATGTGATCAGCTGACGATCTCTTTAATCAGTAAACATTATACTCCTGTGCTTCTCCTAAGGGGTGAGCTGCTTTGCTCTTATCAAAACCGATGTCTGTTGTTTTGTGTCATACCAAACTCTATTCAAAAGTCTGGCCTTTTATTGTGCCCAAGTATGATTTAGAGCCCTTAAGAGCTTTTTCTTCAATTCAGCATGTTTGTCTTTCACAGAGCAGCTCACTTGCTCTGAGCAGGTGAGAGAGAGAGAGAGAGAGAGAGAGAGAGAGAGAGAGAGAGAGAGAGAGAGAGAGAGAGAGAGAGAGAGAGAGAGAGAGAGAGAGAGAGAGAGAGAGAGAGAGAGAGAGAGAGAGAGAGAGAGAGAGAGAGAGAAGAGAGAAGAGAGAGAGAGAGAGAGAGAGAGAGAGAGAGAGAGAAGAGAGAGAGAGAGAGAGAGGTAAGCCTGAGAAGTGCAAGAGGTCGATTGCGCTTAGTCTAAATTCAATGCTTTTGCTATTCTTCTGAAATGCGTGTCAGCCTGGTAAAATACAAAGATTGGAAGATGATTGGAGAACATGTACAAAAGCAGAACATTTAGCCATGAAACATTACATTACTGTCATAGATTTATTAGTTTTCCCTCTTAATCACTTATTCTTTAATCACTTAATGTATATCTAAATGATAATTTTTGCTTTCTCTGGTGGAACTGGATAAATGGATGAACATTTGGTGCAGATATTCCTGAGGCTTAGCCCAAATTTTAAATGGATGCACATTAATGTAATGTTTATATGGTTATGGCCGGTAATAGTAATAATTTATCACTGCTCTCATGTGGGGGCCATAGAGCACCAGATGTGTCATATTCCTGCTAATGTCCAACTGAGTCCCAATACTCTTTGGACTAACACCATCAATATTTTGCTCTAACAAGCAAGCCTTCCAGTGTCTTACAATGACCAATGATCAACATGTTACATCTTTTAATAATGGAAAGAATATTTATAATATTGATATGGAAATCATGAGATGTTGGGGTCCAGTCATGTTATATAGTTGTTTGCTCATTACTGCAAATATGCAAAGTGAAAAAAAGAATTCAGATGTGTCAGCAGTGGTGTCAAAAGTATTCACATTCATTACTTAAGTAGAAGTATAGATACTAGGATTTAGAAATACTTTTGTAAAAGTAGAAGTGTCAACTCAAGCTTTTTACTTAAGTAAAAGTATAAAAGTACTGGGTTTCAAAACTACTTAAAAGTAAAAAAGTAATGTAAGGGGAATTTTTTTTCCATTCAGGACAAATTCTTAAGCCGCGTCCCCACCCCCCCAAAACAATCATTTTTCTAAAGGCCATAATGACTATAATGTTGTATTAAAATGGTATATTGAAAAATGTGGGATGCACTAGGCTACCTGTTTCAGCTGCATATATGCCCATTGAAAATTATCACATTTTATTACAATGCAATACATTAAAATACCACATGTGTACTACTGAGCATAAACATGCATTTCATGGAGCGGAAGACATGATAATAACTAGTATAAACGAAGTATTTGTACTTCGTTACTTGACACCTCTGTTTGTCAGTTAATCTCACCAACTAACTCCTCTGTTATTCAGCTAAAGTTGTATCTGTAAAGTCCATTAGCAGTATACTATTTGTAGATAAATTACTTCAACAAATTCACAATGTCTTTATGATGAGATAAACTTTATTGATGACGGGGGAATTGAAGTCTCACAGATGGCAGAGTTGCAAGAACAGATGCATTGTAAAGATAACTAGAAAGCACAGTTGCGGGGAGCAGGAGGGGTCAAACTAACACAGGACTTTCACTCAGAAGGCAGCTGTTCATGTGCTGTGGGAAACATTCATCTACGGGCGGTAGTTATTTATTTACAGTTGTTATGTTACATAGTTATGTTACATTGTTGTTTAATGTTGATTTACTTGTTACGTTACATTTTTGTTATGTGATTATTTAGCAACTATGATCTTTTTCTTTTGTTGTCTAAACTAGACTGATATGAAACACATTTATCGAACATAGTTTTAGTTCAGAAATTCATCGTATCCATTGGTTGGATACGTTGATATAGTTTACAGCCTCAATCTCTAGTTTCAAGTCTTCTTCACAACAGCATGATTTTCATTTAGTAAATGATAGTCCATTTCGAGTCAAATAGATTTAAAAAACAGGGTACGCTTTACTGTGGGCTTACTGTGATTTACAGGCCGCTGTGATAACTTCTGTTTATTGGTTGCCAAAAAAGCAACATGGTGACGGCTACAGACTTCTAAATGTCAGAACCCAAACCAACGGGTGATGTCACAATGACAACATCCACAAACCTTTATACAGTCTGAGGATGAACTACAGTAGGTACTCTAGTTCATCTAGAGGGGGGACCGCTCAGGGGGATGACTGGTCGTCCCGATACCAGTCCCTCACAGTTCACACGTCGAAGTGTCTCTGAGCATGACACCTAACCCCTCATTGCTCCCCTGGTGCCTCACAGGCCAGCCCACTGCTCCTCAATCAAGGATGGGTTAAATGCACAGAAGAATTTCCCCAAGGGGATTAATAAAGTGCATGTTTCTTTTTAATTTCTTTCTTTTCTAACAAAACATTTCCCAGCTAAAGTGTGGAGACCAGGTATTGTGGATAGTCAATTATCACATGCTCAACACACAGTAACGTGATGTTCTTTTGTTGTGACCACCAGACCACGGGTCGTCTTTCAAGATCGATTGCCACACCTGCTCCTGCTTCGCTGGAGACACCATCTGCTCCTCCAGAGAGTGC
The DNA here is from genome assembly GCF_023055335.1 of Clinocottus analis. Taxonomy (NCBI): domain Eukaryota; kingdom Metazoa; phylum Chordata; class Actinopteri; order Perciformes; family Cottidae; genus Clinocottus; species Clinocottus analis. Next base: position 2,106,905 of record NW_027175909.1, read on the forward strand.
CTTGACTTCGACAGCTCCGATGAGGACCGCAGACACTTTACCGGTTCGTGTGTGTGTGTGTTGATGTTGCAACCAAAACCCTTTAGCTTACTTATTTTGTCTAAATCAGCTCGATGCAGGTTTTTGTAGTCCCGTCTAATTCTTGTCCTTTAATTTCTTTTAAAGCGGAAGTTTTCTTCTTGTAGCTCAAACTCACCACCACACCGCTCAGTCATTTTAGTTGCTGTAGTGGATACCATTAAAACCTCCCCCTGTTCTCCAGGCCTTCCCTGTAGCTGTCCAGACCGCTTCGTTCCAGTATGTGCCTCTAATGGGCGGACGTATCCCAGCGCCTGTGTGGCCCGCTGCATGGGCTTCAAGGACCACCAGTTTGTCTTTGGCCTGTGCCGCCTCAGTAACCCCTGCACCGCCAAACCCTGTCAGAGGAACCAGAGGTAGGTGGAGCTGCTGCTGATACTGAGAACCATTTCCCCCTCCCTTTATATCTGCGTTGCTGTTTTAGGCTGCTGTGGTCAGTGTTGTTAAAGTCCAACCGTTGGTTTTTGGACTGACGTTTTGAAGCCTGACGTTCAGCCTTTGCTCGTCGCCATCTTGTTTTTTTGCGACCAATTAACGAAAGTGAACAATGTTTACTGAGGGAATAAATGAAGAGATAAGTAATGAAAGTCATTTTCTCATGTAGTTCAATACAACTGGAGGAGAGAGAGAATGCAGGTTTATGCAGGAAGCATTGGCTTCACTTTTTGGATCCGGAATAATGCCTGATACCAACCCTCGCTCGTCCAGCTGACCTTTGAGCCTCTGGCTAGCCATGTCGGGCGTCGTAAATCCACGTACGTGAGTGTTGATAATTCATGCATGAGTTAACAACTCTCACGTTAACGTTCATTGTTTGCAAACGGATTTGTTCAGCTCTTTGCCCCTCAGAAACACACAAGGGCGTTCAATGAGTTTCTTTAGCATGCTCATGGCAGTGGTTGCAAACTGGCAGGAGTTGATCAGCGGGGGTTAACTGCATACAGGACCTTCATCAATATGCTGTTTGGAACTCCATTACATTCAGATCCTCTTCATCCCTTAACCCCACTCTGCCTGCGAGCTTTGAACCTTCACTCAAGGTCTAGATGCTGACAGGAATAGAAATCTAAGGAAACACAGACGCCGTCTATATTTTCAGCATCAGACAAAAATATTTTCTAATGATATTTAAACACTAAAGGCCATTTGTTAGTTCTCTATTTAGCTCAGCTACAGGGAGGCCTTTGTATGGCCTTTGATCTGTGTTCCTATTGCTTTGTTCACACCGAACGCAGCGTGAATTTGACGCGCGACCAGATTCCATGTAAAGTCAATGCAAAGACGCGGCGCGAAAAAGCGATTTCTTCGCTAGACGCTTTTGAGGAGGCGCGAACAGCCCATTTGACGTGGGGCAAAATGAGCGTTTGACGGATAAAAAAATTAACCAAGACACCATGGAGTTTGATGTTCACACTATGTGGAGTTTACACAACAAGTATAAAGCAGAACTCGTGGTTATTTATATGGTAGATGGAGGAAACGATAATGTAACACCAGACGTAGTTCCTGGAGTTGGTGAAATTCATGGAGCTGTATGCGGCTACGGATGGTGTTAGGAACCCAATCAGGGGGGCGTTTAAAGTTCCCGCGTTTTGTGACTTCTACAACAAGTATAAAGCAGAACTAGTGGTTATTTCTTCCGTAGTCAATAGCAGAGACGATTGCTATTTTCACTGAGAGAAGTGACGCAGATAAGCCACGCCCCCTTTGACGTGGCGTGATTATATTCGCGCCGCGTTTTGTGTGAACACCCTTTTATTGTCAAGCCAGTAAACTGACATGGTAGACACGGTGTGAACACAACATAAGTATTGAGGGATATGAGGATTTCTCATACACATCTTAAAATTAAAGTTAATGTGGCCGTTCACTGCAAAACGATTTTATTTGAAGGGACAGCGAAGTCCAGACGAGTAGTGCTGTGAAGCTCACAGACGGACCCACAAGCCACCTTCACCCTGGGCCGCTCAAATCGGACTTTCTGTCACAGATCACAGAAAAGTAGACTCATCTCCGGGTCCACAGTACATCATGATACACCCTAGAAAAGGATGTGATTTTGTTAAGGTGAGGTGTGGTGGTGTAGAGGACCCAAACGCACACTCACACAGCAACTTCCCAGGAAAAAAGCAGACTTTATTGAAAATACCACAAAAAACGTAAACAATCAAAACTGACCACGTCTTAATGTCCATCGGACAACAGGGGATCCCTTCCACCTGAAACCTACCTGTGAGGGTTTGTTCCACTGTCATGAAGTGTCTGAGGACTTGGGCACACATTATTAGCTCTCTATAAACACTTTATTATTACACAGAAAGATTGAAATACGTATGAAATCAGAAACGATATGACTCCTGCTTCATTCATCAACTCCTGTGCATGGTGTCATGTATGAAATGATGAATGAATGAAAAGTACTTTATTAATCTCCAAGGAGAAATTTTTTGTCGTACTAGCAGCATCCCAATGCCATAAACTAAGCTAAACACACAGATGATAAAATAAAATAAATAATAACAGGAACAGGGGGTAACAGATGTATACATAAGTAAGAAATAAGTATAAACATATATATACACATACATGCAAGCAAGCGAAATGGATACAGTGTCCATTGTGGAACGAAGTTAAATCCGAAACGTGAAAGAAAGAAAGAGACAGGGAAGTGAAAAAAAAGACAATAAAAAGTAAAACATGTGGGGAGCTACTGCGACAGGCAGCCGTTGGCACGGCGCCATCTTGCAACTTTAGAAACCATGCACGTATAACAAACATGTAAATAGATTATTTGACAGTTACCTCTCATCTTAAGAGTCAACAGTCGCCAAACTTGAGAAAAAAATGTAGTATATGGGACCGGGGAGACAGCAGATAGCCCCTTCTCAGTGGCAGTGCATTTGGGGCTGAAAGTTCCAGGTGAGGAACAGCCAGCTAGCTCCCCCTCCACCGAGCAGCCGTCTCTGACCCACTGTACGCCACTAAACGGCCTCTCTATCTGCATTGGCCTGTTGTCGC
>NW_027175909.1:2117500-2160000 GCF_023055335.1 Clinocottus analis
ACATGCAATGCTCTCTGTGCCTAAAAATTATAAATAAATGTATGAACAATCACTTATGGCTGCCAAAGACTTATATGCGTGGCCAACTCTTGACTCTTCACTCTTGTAGGAACAGTATTACTGTTAAACATCTAAAATGCCCATAATTTACTTTTAATTTCACAGAATCCATCCATGACTGTAAGATCATATCTGTCTTTGGCCCTCATTATTATTTTCACAAAGCTTTGCAGTTCTCCATCAGCATCTTATGGGCCTCCACGGCCCTGACTGTACGGTACTGTGCAGGGTTTAAGAGTGTCCACTTGGAGTAGAAATATAGCAAAGTGGGATGATTATTTCCATGGTTCTACCCTGCACCATGATGGAGAAAGCCTTAGTAGAGACTGACATGACCTTTGAATAACTTCACACCGGTTTATGAGGGCTGGTCCATTTTCTTGTTGCAGGGGAGGCGATTATGACTCTTGAGTACCAGACATGCGATTACTCTTCCTATCTCTGTGTTTAACCTTGTGCTGCTGCAGCCTGAATATGACAGCGTTCAACTTAGACCCGCTCATTTATGAGAGGGAATTATTATACAGGTCCATTCTGCCCAATCAGTGGTTTAGAATGCAGATTTAGTCACTGTCTAATTTCATATGTGCAACATTTAGAAACTAATGCAGGTAAGATGGGTAGGTAGAGCGGAGAACTGCTGCCTGATTGGAAAGTCATTCTCTCTTTCTCTTGTCAAAAGTCAATCTAGCTCACCCAGCAGTGGATCTCTCCCTGCAATTACCTGAAACAAATCATATGCAGATCATCCACACAAGGTGCTGTTATTCATTGTCAGTAAATGAATGCTCTGTTCCACACAATCCCCAGCAAGAGGTAAATATAGTCAATCAGCCTGATTGGAATCACCCGCCTTCGTCGCTTGTCATGGATACCAACTGTTAAGGGTAAATAATGAGCTGTCTCGGTTTAAAAAATAAATAAAAAACTGGCACTAGTCACCGTCCACAAGATGATCTCAGTAATTTCTGTTTTAGTGATGCAAGCAGCCGGAAACCGCCAAAGGAGGCAAACAGTATAAACTTAGGAGGCCCAGCCAAAACCTGGCGTTTATGCCTGGTATGAATAATTTCTCCATATTTTTAGGAGATATGATTTGTATGCTATATATATATATATATATATTTATATGCTATATATATATATATATATATATATATATATATATAGCATATAAATCAAAACCATTTGATTGAACCCTTTGATGTGTATGATCATATTATCATTCAACACTGAGGTGGTGCCCTGTGCCCTGGAAATTTAAATCTTGATTTTCACTTCATTTATGATTTGACTTTGTTTTATTTATTTATTTTAAATATTATATTTATTATTGAATGTGATATTGCCTGTCACATTCACAGAAAGATACCTTTTATTATGAAATCAGTTCTTGGTCGCTTTTATTTTTAAGTCTTTTCTGAACGTATAAACATGTCGCTCCAGACTCTTTCCTCCAGACATAACAGAGGAGCAGTCACCACGAGCAAGGCCCAGCCACTTGTACGCTGACAGTAGCTTTTTATTATAATCTCTCTATGGCATAGGAGAAATATTCATAATCATAATTGATTGTAATTGTAAATGACATAAAACTTATATCGTGCTCTTGAGTCATGACAGAGAAGCATGTGAGGTTATTTGGATAGAAAGAGGTTGATGTGTGCCACCCAGTAAGTGAGTTAAAAACTATCTATCTGGAGCTGAGACGTCTTCAGGCTGCTGTTCGAAAGCTGCCCCTGGCAGCAAGCGGATCAAATTTTAGACCAGAGTCAGTCCATGATTCCCAGAAACAACGAGCACAGGCCATGTCTACTACCGAACACTTTACGAAGTACACTGCAATACAGTGCACTATAACACAGTGCACTAACATATGTAGTGCACTGTGTTGCTGATAAGCGCTGTATCAAATGGAACACTTACGTTAACCAATTGGCGGAAGTGACGGACGCAAATCTGTTCGCGGCACCCACGAAAATTAAGCCGGAAGTGATGTCCGCAAATCTGCTCGCGATACCCGCGAAACTAAAACTGACAAAATGAACGCACTTCTTACCCTATTTTTGTCCCTTGTGTTCCCCTTTCTCCAACCTATGTGGAAACTGCAACACCTCCACAATCGCGGCAGGAGGATATAAATAAATTAATAAAAAGCTGGCGGAAATGGCTCCTCCTCTTCCGCTACGTAGCCAAGATGGCGCCCGTTCAGTGCGAGTAGTGTCCATCGCTTTACACTACATTTTTTGACCGTTTGCAGTGCGCCATCCGGGTACTTTCAGTGCACTGAATTCTGCTGGTTTTGTCAGTGTGGCGCACTAAGCACTGAAAGTCAGTGCTCGAAGTGCGCAAGTGCGCGGTAGTAGACACGGCCATAGACTAAAGAATTTAATTAGGATGGAAAGAGAGAGCGGAAGACAAAGAGAGAGACTGAAACAACAAGAGACGACTTTGGATAGAAAGAGGAATCATGAGGAGCTACTGACTGTCTGGGACAAAATCTCAGGGACATTCCATGAATTCCAACATCAAAGCAGTATTTTTCTGAATCGACAGCACATCTTTTTAGAGCCGCAGAAGGAAATAATTGACATTTTAAACGGCTTTTACAAGTCTCTTTTGAGAATAATAGTTCAGCATTTTGAGGCTGGGCGATACAGAGAAGATATTGGATCCAAAATATAGATAATTTTATATCTTCACAACGATAAGAGTCATGATTTAGCATTTTTTGGGGTTATTCAATAAATACCCAGCCTAAATGTAACAACCACACAGTACACAGTACGTACACTTTGAAGACCACTGAGTATCTTCTCATTTTATGAAAAACTTAAGCAAAGTAATCAGATCGTCTCAGATTCCTCATGAAAATATACAAATATAGATTGCATTTTCATGACAACATGGAACATGCATCACAGTTTAATGATACATCAAGAAGATAGAAATATGAAGGTTGATGTATGAAAACAGTCCTACATGCTATGTGTTTATCCCCCCAGATGTTTGCAGTGACATGCCTTCATCAGTGCGGCAATTTAGCAGAAGACATGTTTTGAATAAACATAAGATTTGGAAGGAACTTTGCTCAGCGTTTCAATCCTCTTGGATTGTTTGTGCCTCTGCAGGTTTGCTTCTCACTGTGCGTATGCCGCCTGAATATGAAAGTTATTCAGCTCGTCTGAGGCAATCTGTTTTCCACGGCTATATTTGAGTTTTATCCGTGAAAAATATCCCTCCATCCGCCTCCATCAACTTCTCTTGCTTCCCTCTTGAAAGCCCATGGCGATCATGAACCCGACCTGTAGGAGTGGCAGCTTTACATTGAATCATTTATGCTCTCATACTTTAAAATGAATGGTGCAAAGTCAGGCAGGCTTCCAGAAGGATCTGGTTTAGAGGAAAGGTAACTGCTATAAACTATAGAAGCTGTCAAAGACCCCTCCATTGTGAGACATGTTTATTTGAATCACGAAATTAAGTTTTTGACAACAAAATTATTTCAATAAAAGTTGAAGAATGAAGTCTTTCTCAAATGGCAGAATGTCACTGGGTTTAGACAGAAGAACAAATACAAAAAACAGGTTTGCAGAGGTTGAGGGACGTTTTTTTATGGTGGCTTTTAGTCTGAGCTGTTCCTAGGCAACAGCATCTCCAACTTGTTTGAGAAGTAAAGTCATTTCCATCCCCGGGTTGACAGAGTTTGTGCCAAAACAAAGTCTACACATTGGAGCACTGCACACTTAGCACTTGTACTGTGATCCTGAAATAAAACTCTGGAAATGAATAAAGCTTTCCAAGCAAAAGCACAGCCAACAACCCTGAAGCTGATCGACAGGGCTCATAATGGCTTTCAAATTTGAGTTATACCAATTTAATTTTTCTACAGCTATCACAGCCCAGCGAATGTTCCCATTCAAAGTCCACATGCAGACAGGTACGGTCCAGATGGCCAGCAGCCTGTTGTAATGTCCACCAGGAGGTGAATCCCCTGGTTCTATATATAAGTTTATAGAAAATGACTCTACTTCTCTCTTGATTAACATGAGTGTATGATCTCAATCTCTAGTTTTAAAATATACTTCAATACAGCATGATGTTCATTTAGTAAATTACAATTCATTTATAGTTAAACAGACCTGAAAGCTGGGGATGCTTTCGGGCAGAGGATTGACAGGTTGCTACCACGGCTGGGAGTTGTGTTCTTTAAATCATTTATTTAAAATCTATCGTAATTTGTTGTTTCTAGTCTGATATAGTCAAGATTACCAACCAAAGCATTATTTATAACACTTTGGTTGTCTTAAAATGTCTTATTCAGTTGTACTTTTTCCCATCCTCTCATGACACTTCTGGTTGCAAAAAAAACTAGATGAAAACTTTGATTGAGGCTTCAAAACACCAGTCCAGTGCTGAGCGAGCTCTCTTGTTTCCAGATCGAAGCCTGCAGCAAGGAGGCCGAGAAGATTGACTCCCTCATCAACTACGCCAGCCCCACGCTGGTCTCCCACGTCCCGCTCTCTGCGTTCCTCGTGTCCGAGATCAAGACCTCCTACATCCGCTCGTCCGGGGGCACTCCGCCCTTATCCTTGCCCCCGGGCCTGTGCTTCCTCCTGGGACTCCTCATTGCTGCAGCCCCTGTCCAGGTTTAAGTGCTTATTATTTCCCACCCACTCAGCCCCTCCCTCACTAACTCTTGAGTGTTCCAAAGTGCCCCCCCTATGAGGTGATTGTGTTTGAGCGGTCATCGAGCAAGAAGAAGCGTTGGCGACAATCATTCCTATTGACTCACCTGCGTGTCAAACAATCAAGACATTGGGAAATGCTAATATTGTGGAAAGCTTTTGTATGAACAGTGTTATTCAGCGGATGAGTTACTCACTGGGTTTCCGCTCCAGTGAAGAGTGTGAGTGTGCTAATGTATGTGTGTGTAACCTTTAAGAAGCTTTTGACTTCATACCAGCAGTGTTTATCCATTAGTCCCAGCAGCAGGCTCTCCTCTGAAAGCTGTTAAGCGTGGATGTAAATTTCATGACTCACTCTGTGTGTGTGTGTGTGTGTGTGTGTGTGTGTGTGTGTGTGTGTGTGTGTGTGTGTGTGTGTGTGTGTGTGTCCAATTGGGAATTCAGAGACAGACGAGGACAAAACATCCCTGTCTGGCAGCACATCTGTCAAATTACCCAAAATTCCCATCCGCCACACACACTTTCACAGGCGCTCAAACACACAAAGATTGGTGTCAGTCGACCCTGGACTGCTCTCTTTCATGTGATCCAGGTATTAGACGGAGTCTGATCAGCATTATTACGTGGTCCCTGTCAGGATGCATGTCCATGGACCTCGTGTTTTCAAACCTCTAACCTCAGCAGTGTTAGTGCCATGCTCATGGTCTGAGCCAGCCTCCAAAGTCGGTCGCAACTACTGACCAAACAAAGTGCCGGAAAGTCAATCAAAAAGTAAAAATATTGAGGGAGCTTGTGGTCAAGCATTTGTATGGGTTACATGTCACAGTTTTACCTCATGACATGAAGCTTTTCTCCCAAAACTAACCTGCTAACACTGTATGATTCTGCAGCCGCTGCAGGATGAATGCACACCTAATGCTGTGTGCTCAGTCAGTCATAATAGGTGGCGTGAATATTGAGAGACTGTTATTGATCGTTATTGACTTTCACTCAGGAGTCCACAGTTCAAGCCCCTGTGTGAAACCAAAGGAATTCCTTGCGTAATGATGTTACGTAACAACGTTAGTGTTCACTGCGATGGATCCCTAATCTCCCCCTTCACAACTATAAAAGTTGATTCATAGCGTTCTGAACTGAACTGGAACCATCCGCTGTCTCCGTTTAATGTGCATGCTTTGGAAAAACGATCGACAGGAATGCTAAGTGCCTGATTTGTCCTTGAAATTAGTGATACACTTTCACAAAGTCAGAGGACCTGCAGGAGAGATTTTAATTTTTTTAGAGGAAAAAAAGAATAGTCAACAAGAGATATCCAGACTTTTAGAGACCGAGTATCGGATCCTAAAATTCCCATAATTCAACTTGATAGACTTTTTTATTTGATTCTTGATGTCTGATGAACACTAGCATCTAATGTTCATAGTCTCCCAGTCCAAGCTGAGAGAACCCTGAGGATGTCACTCTGACATCTTCATTGTTATTCCACAAGAGCCACAAAACACATTGTATCTTCTGAGCACCACCTGAGATGAGGTGCTACCAGGACGTCCTCCAACAGCCCCTAGACCCCTATGAGCTCCCTCTGAGGCCAGTAACTCTGAAGCGCATTAAAAGGGACGCTTCCTGTCTCTACATACGAACTAGAAGCCATTTAATTAATAAAGGACAATCAGCTAATCGCTACCCACAACCCACTTGGGTAGAGAAGATTTTCCACAGTATGCCTTGCGTATAATGTCTTATATGAAGTAATAATGAAAGATGCAATAACTTTATATTTGTTAAGAAGTGTCTCTATATTTTATGTGTTTCTGATAATGGATTAAGATGATTATCACCTATGTGCCATGCTTTTGTTTTTTAAGCAAATAGCTGTTATTTTTTTGCATGATGACAATTATGAAGTGTTTTTTACTCCAGAATGTACTACAGTGTTTTTTTTGTTGTCCATCTCTATGTGTTTGTCTATCTGCCTGTACTGCACAATGTGTCCCTCTCTAACAGTATTACTGTGCTAGGCAGCTCTGTAGCGGCGAATTTGTATTATTATAATTATAATTATTATTATTATTCATATGGTTATTGTTACATTTTATGTCCTTTGGAGCCAACATTAATTTGGTTACTTTTTAAGACATTGTGTGCATTCAATGTTTGATTAGATTTCATGTTGCACAAAAAAAACTTGTAAAAGTTTTCTGCTCCTGATGAATTTGTTCTCAGATCAAAGAATAGTTTAGCATTTTTGGGAAAAGTGCTTTCTCTCTGAGAGAGAGAGAAGATAAGAAAAGAAAAAAATCTAACGTGTTAGGTGCAGAGTGGTGTCTGAATTTGGTTAGCTTAGCTTAGTTTACACTCTGTCCAAAGTTCACACTTATTAAGCGTTCTAATAAACACCTTTTTTTATCTATGTATCTACCGACATGAATCTGTAAAAGTATGTCAAAAAGCCGGGCTAAATCTACATAGTAGACAAAGCATCGTGTAGAGAACAAATGGAGTGGATTGTTCTTGGTCTGAACAAATGTTAAAAATAAATAACATATTAAATATATTTCCTCTATTAATGGCTTCAGGTGAGCTTTAGAGCCATATTTGTGAACTAAGGCTATTTGAGGCTCACAGCCTTTATGCTAAGCTAAGCTACATGTGTCCTGTCGACAGCTCCACATTTAACACAGACATGACGTTGATATTTTTCTTCTCACGTCTCTCTCAGACAGAAATCTAATCAGAAACTTTACCCAAATGTTAAACTATGAATTATTTCCTCTGTAAGCTGAGAACAGTTATTCAGAAGTTCAAGTCTCTTGTCTTTCCATGAGATGCAAATGCAGAGTTATGGAGTTTAACTCAACCAATCAGTCGTCCTAAACCCTTTTAAATAAGGATCACCTGTCGTGGTCTGTTTTTCACTTGACTCATGTTTGATTCCTCTTAGCAAATTATCTAAAGACTTCCTGAGAGTTTATCATCAATAACATAATATCATCACTGTGCCATGAATAAAATTAAATAAAATTATGAATTTGACGAATGTCAACTGGATGCATATTTCATGAAATATAAAAAAGATAAGCAATACCACAAACAAGAGAGTGTTTTTACTGTGTGAACCATCAAAGTGCTGCGAGACACTTTCACACTGTCACATGAGCTCGGCTCAGCATTCAACGTGAAGCCTCACTACTGGAATACCCCAAAAATGGCATTAGTATTTTTAACCATGCTCATTGTTGAAGCTTCTGGTGTAACACAAACAATGTCTTTGTAGTTCCAGACGACCGGCTCAGATGTATCATTTGTAAGAAAAGTTACCAAAACCTCTCAAAACTTTTCAAAATATAAGGTAATGAGAACACAATGTTTGCTCGAGGACCAAGATATTAATCTTTAATCCATGAGATAGAAATACAAGCCAGGAGTTATGGTCTCTCTCGCTCACTCTCTCTCACACACACACACATACACACTTTCTCAGGTGAGCACCTGAAGAGATCAACGATGTAACCACATTAATATCCGCTGCAGATAACAAAGAGGACAACATTTTATATTTTTAGGAACCTGCTGTGTTTTGGCTTGTAGTGCATGTTGGTTCATGTCAGCATGGCTCATTGGAGCTGATCCAGCTGGGATCAGCTGATCCACCATCATCAGAAACGCTTCACTTCAGAGAAAAGACGTCTCATTTCTCATTCCTCACTTCCTTTTTCCTCACATGCAGGAGAAGCAAGTGGGGGAAACAGAGATACAATCATCGCTTCCTGATTGTATCCCCATTTTGACTCAGCTTAATTTTTAATAGCTGCTGTTAAACTGGCTTTGCCACAGATTTTAGGGATGGAAACTAATAAAGTTATTTTTGTTGAAGAACAACGGTTGTGGTTTTGTCACATGTCCTCTGCACTAGTCGAATTCCAAAACACTGTTGATAAAAAACGGCTGAGTAAGACCATCAACTTCAAACTTTGGTTCTTGGATAAATGTGAATTTTGTGTCTGATGACGTGTTACAAGTCCACCGAGACACGATTACACAGGAAGTTCATGAAACTCATAAAAGTCAGTCTGTGGACACATTAGATTTTGTTGTGGTGATATTGTTTTCCCAGATCTCAACAATTACTTTGATGAATTTGTTAACATAGCCAATAAAATTGATGGTCTAAACTACACAAATCAGAAAGTTGGACGAGAAAAGAATGATCTTTCAAACTGTGAACATATCGGCCTTTATCATCAGTGTGTTTTCTTCGGTGTGAACCATGGCACATTACAAGGACTCATAAGAAGCATGCTTATTGGACAGCATTTTAGGACGTTGACAGCCATGGGAACGTTGTACCCGTCTTTTCTCCTGGAGGCTAAATTCTCCACTGATGAATCACATGTCCCAAACAAAGACAAGAGATGTTGTGTTTGTGTTTGGTTTCACTGACACCGGACTCCAATAGTGCAAACAGAGCAGAGTCCCTGTTTGTAGAGATAATCCACACACTTGTGACATCATTGTTCCAAATTCTTGTTTAGAGTCCACTTTCAAATCCAGTTGAACGTGTCCACATACTATTTTGCACAAGTTGTGGGAAGAAAAATGGTTAAACAGTTGAACTCGGATGGGAACACAGGTAGAGAGCTGACTGTCTAAATCTTTCTTTCCTTATTTCTTTCTTTCTTTTCTTTCTTTTCTTTCTTTTCTTTCTTTCCTTCTTTCTTTCTTTCTTTCTTTCTTTCTTTCTTTTTATTTGTCTCAAACAAGCACAAGCATAAAACAGACAGTACATTAAATAGAACAAAAACAATGGCACACTGAGATGATGTGCAAGATGATACCTCGAGTCACTCGAGGTAACGTCATGTTTTCACTCATTCACTCTCTTCATTTCTTTCTTTCTCTTCTTCCTCCACCTTGACTCTCCTTTCTCCAATCGGTGATGTGAGGGATGTGTTGGCAACAGATGAACAGAACAAGCGGCTCCTGATGGGACATATGGATTTGCTGGTCCCATTAACACTCACAGAAGGGCAGGCCTCGCCTAGTCATCTGCATGGGTGGGGAGCCCTCTCCCCCCTGACCCTACTACCCGTAATAAAGAAAAGATGGGAATCACAGATGATGGAGAGTAATAGTCATAACATGAAGCTGTGGCGACCCCACGGGGAAAGTGGTTGGTGCCAGCAGCAAGATGTGATACAGCAAAGATGACATATGAGTAATGAGGCTGCTAATAGGGGTGGGGAGGGTGACTCAAGGTGTATTGAGTCGTCCTTTTTGATTGTCCTCTATTGGAAAGCAAAATCAGGACCGTGTTCGTCTTATGTATCAAGGTCCTGGTAGACTGCATAGATGGCACCACAGGTCAGGTGAAGGCTTTGCAACAGTACGGGAGATTTAACAGCAGCGTCAGACATGTTATGGAAGCACATTGCATTCACCACAGAAAAGAAATTAAAGTCTTCAACTTGTAATTATGACTTCTGTATCTCATATTGACGACACGCCATCTCGTAATTCAGCCTCCTCTGAAGAAAATATTTCCTTATATTACACTTTGCTGCCCAGGAATACACAAACTGTGAGGGGAAATGAAAGTGGTACACTGAAGTTCCTGGTTGCCTAAAATATAATATAAAAACTCTCAAACACTCATATCCTTTAAACAGCAGTAACATCCATTTATATTAATATAGGTTTGTGTTTAGAAATGCAATCTCAAACAGCTGAGACAAGTAAAACAGTTCCTCAGCCAGTAGGTTAGAGGTTCCACTGATCTGTGCTTTGCGTGTCCTGACATGACAAACAGATAGACATGACATAGATAGTCCATGTCTGCCTCTGTACAATAAAAGACCGTAAGAGCAGACTACTCGTGGCTGCAGGAAAGCCAAGGCCAGAGCCAAGGCCAGAGCAGAGCTGTCCTCCTACTGATTAGACTCTTAGTGATACATTTTCCTAAATCACATCTTTGCATTCATTCAGAGAGACAGAGAGATAGTTGTTTTATTATTTCATAGTGAGAGAATATCTCTATCAGCTCATGTTGACCTTTATGTCTTACATTGAGTGGCACTGTGAAAAGACATGTCTATTTGGATGATTATATTGAGGACATTGATTGTATTGAATAGAGATAAAATGAACCACGTGCGCCCTGAACCTAAAATATTTGTATTCATCCCCTGGTATTTCAAAACTTGTAATCCAGATCAGAACGATCCGGAAAACCAAATCCCTCTGTCCTCTGCCACGGATCAACTTGATCCATCCCGGTATTTCAAAACTTTAACAGATTGGATCAGAGTGATCCTGATATCGGCAGATTAGGATCTCCAAATCCGGCCTGCCCCCTGGATCACAGACAAAAAACAGGAAATGGAGTGAACATTTTCAGAAAAAAGGAGAAGCTGGCACAACTATTGTCTCTAAATGTAAGTATAATCTAGTTCAGTGTTGATGCGTCTTAAGACTAGATGAAAAGCAATCATTATATTGAGTTAACAAATTATGTAAATCAGCACAAAGTTTAAGAAGAACGGGGCCAAGTCAAATAAAGCCAAGTTCACGCTATTGCGAGCTAACACTGCTCCATTGTTTCGGTGTTAAGGAGCGAACAAGTTAGTAAATAGGTTAGCGTCTGTATGTCGTGGTCCACAGTTCACATTTTAATGCATTTACTCGGAAGGCATTGTGTGTAGATTTTAAAATGTGTTGTACATATCTTTTTAGGAAACAGTATATCAACAAAAGGAACAGCCCTAAAACCTTAATATTTGTATTTCTTTACAGATGTTTGTGGAAAGAGAAGACCACCAGCTAACACAGACCTGCTCCAAATTACGTAATCTTTTGAGCTTTAGTTATGAAGACGAAGTGTGTGTGCTGAATGCATGTTAATAAATACATTTTAATGATTTTCAGTGCAGTCCTTTACCAGTGGGTATAACTTAACAAAAAACAGTTACTTAAATAAGGCATTCATATTCAAAGTTAAACTTAGATATAGCAGGGGGGGTTTACTTCAGTTTTTGACGGTGTTTGCTGAAAAAGAAAGGAACGTGCAAAGAAAATAAACATTGATCAAACAGCAGTGAAGATTAGCTATATCTGTATCAAACAATAAACTTTGGGAGCAATTACACTGAGGCTGTTCAAAACCTTTACATGTAATCTCCTTCAAATCTAATCCAGATTTTTAGGATAAAACTGATCCAGATTTCCCACAAAAGTTTTGAAATACTCAACGGCAGTTTGTTATCCAGATCAAAGGATTCCCAAATCTGAATCTTCATGATCAGATTTGCTTTGAAATACCAGATTTTGGGATCTGATCAGAATTTAATCCAATCCAGGAGGATTAATCCTGTGGGATCATTTTGAAATACCGGCCCCTGTGGATACTGTGGAGGTAGTGGGGGACAGGAGGATGATGGCTAAACTCTCATCCCTGATGAACCACGCCTCCAACCCCATGCAGGACACTGCCTGCGCTGCACAGCTCCCTCAGCCACTGGCTGATTCATCCGCAGTGTTTTAGGGAGAGATACTGCAAATCCTTTCTCCCCACTGCTGTCAGGCTTTTGAACACTAATTTAACTCATCACCTGGTGGAATACTTTATACACATTTTTACTTATTGTGCAATACTTTTAGATGCATGTTTACGATATGTGCAATACATTTATACACATTTTTTTATTCCATCTGTATATTTAGTATTCTGTTTAATTTTTAAACTGTGTTTTATTACTGTTCTACTGTTTATTTATATTACTTGATCTGTATCTTTATTAATGCTGTCAAGCGCTTAAAATATTTAGTCGCGATTAATCACATTCATGTCAGTAAACTTGCGATTAATCTTTTTTTTCTTCATTTTATTGCTCTTAACGTGAAAAAGTGGATTGGCTTGCTTCATGCAAATGTTTTATTTTATTGAAAAACAACTGCCAAACAGGGCAGTTCAAAATAGAATTATAAAGTGCACATTTCAGGTAAACAAGGTCGAGACAGAGACAGAGAGAGAGAGAGAAGTCAGGCTTCGTAGATCCTGTCGTTGGATGCAATGTGTATTATATCAGTTAGATCCTCGTCCTCCACAACGTTAACAGGCTACACGCAGTAGCATCATTTAGCTATGGCTGCAATACGTTTGTTCTTTGTTGTGGTGTCCATGTATTTCTGTCCCAAGTCATCCGTTCGTGTCTGGCTATGACGAGGGGGCGCAGAGTTAGCATCAGCTGTGTGCTTGGCCATCGAGTGATATTTCAGACTAGATAACTACGATGATAGCTCAGTTCACAATGACAAATAGCTCATACCACTTTGGTCTTGTCAAGGGAACAGTCTGACAACTCTTTGGAAGTAAACTTTCCATTCATTAGCGTCTTATCATTCATTTTGCCGCATCGCGCTCACCATTTATTCATTTCAAACCATAATGTTAGCCTAGCTTACGAGCTCTAACGGCGTGCCTATTGTTTTGCTTCCGGATGAGCTGCATCCGGTTGAGCAACATCCGGCGTTGAAAAATTAAAATGCGTTAACGTCGTTAATAAAATTGACGGTGTTAAAATTGGTTTGCGTTAACGCGTTAACACCGTTAACGCAGCACCAATCTTTATTTACTGTGAGCAAGGCTGCTGTAATCCTGGAATTTCCCCACTGAGTATCTTATCTTCAACTGCTGATGGTCTGCCCACCTTTTATTTATTGAGGCTACTGATATTTTTCAGAAGATAATACATCAAATCAAACAATTCACTGAGCTGGTTGATCATTGGAAAACAATTAAACTACCACAACTAAAAAACCCAACGATATTATCAAAGAAAATCGTACATATTTGTGTGAATGTTTTTAATTCCAAGGCGCCCTCTTTTCTGTACCAGAACAGAAGCATTTTTCCCAGCAGTCAAAGGGCACAATCATCAAATGAAGGCCTGATCCAAGACGGTTAACTCTCCCTAGCCCTTCTCTCCTTCAGAGCCTCCAAAAGCCCAGGTCTAGAGGGAATATCATATGAATTATATCAAACCTTTTATCCCCATATTAAAAGGCATTAGTTGGCGTGTTTTAAGAGTGCATACATGGAGGGAAACTTTTCATTTCATAGCTGGGCTTAAAACAACGATGTACAGTTAGAGGCAACCAAACCACAACCATAAAACCATAAGGTACTGTCGTGCAGTAGTCTCGTGGTCTTGTGGTTGAAAGTTCTGCGTTTTGTTGGACACCATAGTGTCTTTTTGGATGATAAATACGCCATCTGTCTGACAGCAGAGCCCTGCGGATGCCTTTAAGTTGTAAGTGCACCCTAAAAAAAGTTCCAAATTGACTTTCCATTGACATTGTTTTTTTCCTGAGAGACATGAAAAAGCAGATATTTAGTGACAATGTCCAAATAGGTTGCATTTCGTGAACATTCCATGAACTGTTTATACTGGGCTGGAAGGGTTGACGAATAAAAATGAAGGCGTATTGCAGTACGTATTATAACCTGAATTTAATTAAATGGTTCCCAGGTTTTGGGAGCACAAGATAAGAGTACATCGAGCCAGCTGCAGTCTGAACTTGAGTGATGTTGCACGCTGTAAATTACGCATTTTGTGCAACCAGCACCGGACTGTAAAAAAACACAAGTGTTGTTTTGAGTAATTATTCTTCACAGTTTCTTGTGCATATGAACAGGGTTTAGGAGTCACAGCTCCACCATAACACTATGAATCACTCAGCACTTCTCACCTGCTTTCTCCACCCTAAACACCAAAAATGTTAATTAGTTTTTGATACACTTAGATTTGAGGTAACGGTGACAGAGGTTGTTTGGGTTCATAATAATAGTTTAAAGTATGTGTTGTACATTATTTGTCTTGATAGAAAAAAGAAACACATGTTCCTGGGCATCAGTGTCCCGCAAGGCTTGTCTCTGTGGGAAGCAAAACTAAACCTTCCTGCGAAATATTCTCATTACCCACAGTGATCCTATCCACTTTTGTTTAATTGCTTTCAGATTCCAAAGGAATGCACGCTATCGCCATTTTCCAGGCCAAGTTGACAAACTTTGAGACAGCAGGGCCGTGACTGATAGCTGCAGAACTCCTTCTGAAGGGTCTTTCCATGTGCTGTCTGCCCGAGACCAGCTTCCAGGAGCTTTGTCAGTGTAATATTAAGCTGACGTTTGACTTAAATGGAAAAACTGTTGGCTCCAAGTGCCAGAGAAGCTGAAACCCTAAACTCTGACAGAGGCATTGTTATTGCTGAAAGGAAATTAAAATGCTTTTCCGGGGGAAAATGAAGATGTCTACCGTCATGGAAACGGCTCCTCCGTTGTCCTCTTTTACCTTTTCTACCTTTTCTACTCAAGCTCATCTGATTAAAGAGTAACTTTGCCCCCAGGACTGAGCCAAAGTCCACCCACTGCAAAAGATGTAAAGAAAAGTAAATGGGCATGGGACTCAGAGGTAAAACCACCCCACTTCCTTATCACAACTTGCTTATGATTTAAATAGTGATATGGGGCGCTGAACCTGATGAATTTACCCTTCATCAGACCTCAAATGAGACTAGAATTACACCACGATGTCCCTCGGCTTCATTTCCTTTCCACTGATCATTAGAGGGTGTTAATATTATTTTCTTTAATGACGTAGATCAGTCGGTCCACTCAATGTCAGAACTGGCTTTGCAAGATTAGGGCTGATTTTAAACAGTTGGTGACAATTGGAAACTTTTTCGACCGTGAAATGTAGATTTTTGTTGATTTCTCTAACAACACTTGCATTGATGTGCTTCATCAAAACAGTTTAAAAAGCCTGTTAAAGTGTGCAATGGCTTTTAAATGTCTTTGTTGAGCACACTAACCAGACCTTTAAGACAAATAGACACACATTCACACCTACAGGCAACTTGGAGTCTCTGATTCTCATAACCTTTGAACTCTTGGACTCCGACTCCTCAGCCAGACACTTTTAATTGCGCCTCTTGGAAGTCTCAACCCAGTATAGCAAAAAATGTAAATCAAATTGTTTCATTTTGTGTATTCTGAATGAAGCGCATGCTTTTCTGTACGAAGGGTACTCAACTTGATCCAGAATCTCAACCTCTTCCATTATGATCTCCTGTCAATGGCAGTTGCAAATCCCACCAAGATGACGCGTGTCAACTGGTAACAGTGGGTGTCAACATAGCTGGTGGCATCATGCAACAGTGTCTCACTCCCAACTAGTTGCTCTTGAGGCCAGTCTCACTCCCAACTCGTTGGGTGTGAGAGTGTGTTGCATCACTTTACACGAGGATGGATGTTTGGTCACACGATAGCGGGTCGACAGATATGATCGAAAGCTCAGAAATAGTAACTGAATTTACATTTCTTTCAGATTCTTTTATTTTACTTCATTTTCCCTTTAAAGTACAATAAGTGTGATATGAATCCCACTCATTCATAAATCTATTTACATATTGACCACATATTAACTCATTGCTTCACCCGCATACAAATCTCAAAGCACGTTTATGTAATCCTCTACATATGCAGAAGCCTTTGTAGCACACCCTAACTAATTATGCAACAGTATGAACCTTATTGTTTTCTTATTTTTATTGAACGTAAATTAAAAATCTAGTTATTTTAGATACATTGGTTTACTTCCTCTCACACTTGTCTTGAACATACATAAAGCATACTTGTGATGAAACGTATGCAATGAATGTTTTCAAAGTCAGGGAGCCGGTATTAAACTTTCATGGATGTACTCTGCAGCTCTGTAGGGGGATGTGCATGCAATCTAACTTAAGCATTGCTTTTGAGTCCTTAGGCGTCAAAAACAAACTTCTTACATCAAAGGCGAATATTAAATATTCTAGTTTCATGCTGTTCCTTTGGAAAGTCTTGGGTACGACTTTGCACGTGAAACAAAAATGTGTTTTGTATTAATCTGTAGCTCAGAGATGGAAACTGGATGATACTGACTGGAGATGGAGATAAACAACAATTATTGCTACTGTTTATAGCTGATGTCACTGCAGTGGTGGGCTGTCAGGGCCTGTTAAGCCTTCTGGTCTAAACATAATCCTAAAGTTATAGCTATTATATAATTTTTTTTATTTCTTATTTTTTTGTAATTATTTTATAATGTAATTGATTTTCACAAATACACTACATGTATGTATTTTAATCAGATGGTGAATAAGAAAACACTTGAATATATAACTTTAGTTTATTCTACGATCCTCTTCATTCTGGTACGATACTCCAGCCATTAGTCCGATCAGCTGCAGCGTCTGATGAACATTGAGGGGGTGTGTCGTACGTCAAAACACTTCCTGGAAGCTCGCTCTTGTGGCTCCTCGATCATGACTCCTCCTAGATCCCTGCTCGATCCTCGCTCCTCCGAGCAGAATAAGAGCTTTGGGATGTCGTCAAGACGGCGATGCAAAACCACTTCCGGTTCAATCGAGGATTAAGGAGCAAGGAAACGACAATTTAGAGACTTGGGATGTACCCACTGTGTAATTCCTCACAGAGACAGCAATAGACCCTGCACAGTGCTCACACACTCCGGTACTTAGGGTGGAGTTGTATGCACTTTTACATTACATTACATGTCATTTCGCTGGCGCTTTTCTCCAAAGCGACTTACAATAAGTGCATTCAACCGTAAGTACGAAGTAGGAACAACAAGAATCAAGACAGAACAATTTCTCAAATAAAGTCAAACTACAAAGTGCTATCAGTAAGTCACTTAGTCAAGTTGGTTGCGAACCGCCACTTTAATTTAAAGAAGAAGATTGGGCTGCAGTCGAATAGTCAAATAATCACCTCCTGACGTCTAAACCTAAGCACTTTACCTTGACCTCTGTGGAAACGTCACAGGGTCAAGGAAACATGTGAAGGAGAATTCATGAGGAGTTAGGAAAAGACAACCACTGTGTTAGAGAATCCAACTCCACTTTCACTAAGCGACGTAGTCATGACGTGACGGCAGGCGATGTTAGTTACGTCGGTCTGTCTGCAGCGGTGAAACTACAACGTTGTAGTCCATCTCCACCACAATACAGCATCTTAAATACTTTGTCTGTGTACTGACTGTTGGTCATGCAGACGATATAAACAACCCGGTTCATGGTTTTACTTTCTTAACGAGGTTGGAATAGAAATGAACAAAGGCATATGAAAGTGAAACCAGGGGATTTTTCAGTACAAAGCTATTAAACTGTCTCTGTTCATTTTTAAACATGCTGAATTATCGCACTAACGATGTGTGTCATATGTGTGTCTTATATCCCTTTATGTTTTTATGGTTTATATGCAGAGCTGATCATAAAAATATGCAGACAACAATTTATGAAACACCACACAACTTGATAGTGATTTATTGTAATGTAACAAAATAGTAATTAAAAAGATGATAATCAAAAACATGAGTCAGACTGAATAGCTTGTCCAGTTAAACACTTTCATTAAAGCTTCTGTAACTAAAGTAAACTATACTGTTCAGCAAACTGTTCACCAACAGCAAGAAAATAGTCGTAGTTTTCCAGCCGGTTTAACAGATTGTTGAAAATATTTCCAAATTACACTATTATTATTTACATGATCTGCGTTTGTCTGTCATATTCATTTGTTCTCGTGAACAGCCGAATGAAACGTCACTTTAAATGTTGTCGCCGCAAGGGATTGTGGTTCGGTATTATCTCCTTTGATTTCGTCAGGTGGTTACAGTCGTTGCGATGCTTAAGGAGCTAAGTTAGGAAGCATGACGCTCCTTTCCTTTGCGTTTAGAGAATTCCACCAGAACTTGCCAGCCACTGTGTCCCTGTCTTGGACAACTATGGTGCATGTATACATTACTGCTCCATTTAGATTTTATCAGGGCTTATTGTTATGCATAATTAAAGAAAAAAGCTTTCAGGTGGATACCATGACAACAATTATGGTTTAAGTTTTCAGGGGGTGTGGGCTGGATTGTGGGCATAACCATTGTAATCTATGGAGGACTTCAAATGACTTAAGTAAAAAAGAATAAATAACTCGGACTCGTTTTGGTTTATAGTTCTCGTGCGTTTTCCATACGCCAGAACAGTAGGTGGCGCAAAGACCGTTTAGAGTCGACCTGCACACCGACGTTTACCGATATCTCCCTCCAGGAATTCACCGCCATCTGCGTGTCCTTATACTTCGTCAGACGGGTTTTATAAATGCTCATATTTGCAGACCTCTTCAGCCAAACGTTCTTCAACGGGATCCATTGTACTATGGTTTTTAAACATAGTTGTATTATGCTATGAAACCGGAAATGCGAGACTCAGAAAGGATGTGGTTAGCAGACCAATCACAGTCTTGCGGGCTGCGAACAGCTCGCGTAGCTTTGATGGATTGTCAGAAATTTTGGGTGACGCACGCAAGCACGCAAAATGGCTGATTTGACTAAGCAAGGGGGTTCATGCGTGTCTTGCGCAATTTCTCATTAGCGGTTGGACCTGACAGGAATTAACCAGATGTGAAAGCTGTCTGCTGGAAGCTGAAATCTTAGATACTGACTGCTTGGAAAGCTTGTGTGAATAAAAAACAACTGCTGGATTACCAAACCTTTAGAAAAACTCAAAGGAAAAGTTTAAAAGCTTAAGAAAAAAAAACTTTTTTAAAGGAACATGCAGGTGTAAACAAACAGGGCCAGTCCTCTTTTTTTTTTTTTACAAGTTTATAATATTTCAGAAATATATAACTTTGAGTTATGCCTCAAAACTGTTGACTGTGTTCAAGAAGTGGATGTAGTCATTGTGACGTCATCTTGCGGTTTTCAAGCCTTAATTGAGTTTGGCATTTTAGCCGTGCTATCTTGTTGTTTGCTTGTTGTTTGCTATCTTGTTTTTTTGGAACCCGAAGTGGCACAAGAGGGCCGAGCTAAGTACAACCACACGTACAAGATGTTTTTTGGCGACCAAAATGTTACAATTCACTTATTACAGCATACCCTACTTTATGATCTATTTGACTCTATTTGGACCATAGAAAAAATAAAAAAAATAATCTATCATATATGAATTTGTAGGATGGACATTGTTCTGTTTGAGAGAAGTGGATTAATTTTCTCATAGACTTTTATAGAATTATGGGAGTCGCTCTCTGATGGACAGCAGAAAAAATGCAGGTTCAAGACATTTTCCATTGACCACACATTTCAGACCCGGAGCATCAGTCAATGTGAAAAGCTTAAGTGGAGGAGGTAAAGTGAACTACCAGGATCTGACTACAGACACAGTTGTCATGTTCAATCATCACTCTTACAGTTTGCACTTGACGTGTTGGTATTCTCATCATTTTCATACTGAAATATTTTTGAGTGACAATAGAGAAGAGTGGTTTGTCATGTCGTGACCACGTGTGTTGAACATTATCGAAAATGTTTTGTTTTTTCCTTTCTTATCCACCATAAAGGGAATACAACTTGCCTTTTATGTTCAACGTGTGTAATAAAAACCTAAAGAACTAACCAATTAAAGTGCCAGCGTGTATAAATATACAGTCTAAATATAATCTTTGCTGTTGAACTTTGATTTCATGAATGTATAGTAACCTGAAACGTTGTGTTTTTCGTTTGCTGAGAATGAGCAGTTTGTATCTACAAACAGCTCATGTTTCACAGACATGTTGCTACGGTAGTCCAGACGGGTCAAACAGGACACTGGCTTTTGAGAGCCTTACGCAAAGGCTAGTGTAGTTCTCAGACACGCTGATTTAAAAAACTGATTCATCTTGCTCTTATTTCCTCTGGCTAATTAATTTTGATGATCAGTTCTAACAGATTCAACGTTACTGCAGTACGCCCTTATGACAAAGAAAAAATGCTCAATGCCTTCCTTTTTTTTAATAGTGCAGAAATTAGTTTATTTTGTGACATTTGATACATTCAGGAAACATGGAATGAATGTTTAGTTGCAAGAGTGGGTGATGCGCCTCATGCTCATGAACCTGGTGCCGCTCATGCCCACGTCCCTGAAGCTCCTGTACTCTCCGGGCCTCATGTACATCATCTTCCCTCGGTAGTGGGCTTGCTCGTACATCAGCCAGTGGCCGTCCATCACGCTGCAAGACTGGCAGTCGGACATGCGGTAGCGGTCCATGACGTTGTCGCAGTCGTCCATCAGCTCGTGACTCTGACCGCTGAAGTTCTCCCTCTCGTAGATCTTCATCCTGAACTGGCCCTTGTGCTGTTGTTAGGAGAATACCAAGAAGGCATTAACATCAAGTTGTGTGTGCTGTGTTGGCCAACAAGCCCAGCCGGTTTAATACCTACCATGGGGATCATACGGCAAGACCTGATGCAGTCCCTCATGCCCATCATGCTCATATAGTCGGCGTATTCGCCCCTCCTCATGAAGAACTGGTTCCCCATGTAGTTGGTGCGGTCGTAGACCATGAAGCAGCCGGTCTCCACCCTGCAGGAGTGGCACCTGCTCATGTAGGAGGTCATGTCGGCGCAGTCATTCATGCACTCGTAGGAGCGGCCCTGGAAGTTTTTCTCCTCATAGAAGGTGATTTTGCCCCTCATGTTCATGCCGGTGTTGCTCATGTTGTCTGTCGGTGTACTGTAGCCGCCTGAACTGCCTTCCCTCTGGTTTAACCCTTTCCTTTTATACCCAATCCTCCATGCCCGCTTCGCAGAGAACTCACTCACTCAGCAATTTACTATTTAAGCCAATAGAATACTTTTTTTCAGGGACTCACAGTCTTTAGAAAGGCCTTTTTTAATACAGAATACAGATAGCCAACAGTGTGTATAACGCGTGAGCAGATCTGTTTTGTTCCAGGGAAACATAACGAATACGGGACAATGAACAAAGCTTTTTCAGAGAACAAGGTGGTGGTAGTTGTCGGGTGTTGTGTAAATGTGTGCTGGTATATGTGTGTGTGTGTGTGTGTGTGTGTATGTGGGTGTGTGTAACAGAAGATGGGGAGCAACATGGCAAAAGAAAAAAATAATAACAATAAATCAATGTACACTAATGCTGTTGATACTTCTACTGTCAATGATACAGTTAACACAATTGATAATGATGATGACTGTGCCTTTTACTGCCATATTTCCAATATTACATTTTATGATGATTTGGGTTTGTTTATTGGATTTATTCAGATTCAGCTCTGGTCCATCCCCAAAGTAAGCTCTAGCTACCGGACCCAAGGCCGGGGCAAGGCCTTGATGGCTCCCATGTGTGAAAACAGAATATGAATATGGAAGATAATACATTGATGACAAATGTATATATATATATATATATATATATATATATATATATATATATATATATATATATATATATATATATCCCAAGACGTAGGTTCATTGCCTGCCAACGTCGCCGTCGCCGGTTTTGGATCCGACCAGGGCGAACCGCTGTCTGGTGGGAAAACTTTGAGAAGGAAGTCGTCCTCCCGGAAGAATGGCATGAGAACTTTCGAATGTCGAGCTCATCCCTACTGTCTCTTTCGGAGTTACTGCGTCCCTCCATAGTAGGTCAGACTACTGTCATGCGGTCGCTGGTCAGTGTGGTTAAAAAGGTTGCCCTCACCCTCTACTATTTAGCTGATGAAGGTAGACTACATAAAACTGCAAACACATTCGGTCTGTCTAGATCGGCCGTTTCAATTATAATCAGACATGTGTGTAAAGCCATAACAGTCGACTTGGGTCCAAAATATATCAAACTGCCGAAAACAGAAGCTGCTGTTCAGTCACTTGTCGAGGGATTTGAAGGATCTCATGGCCTCCTTTAGTGCCTAGGTGCTGTGGACGGGACGCATTTAGAAATTAAGCAACCATAGGCCAATTCCACTGATTACCTCAACAGAAAAGGGAGGTTTACATTAAACATTCAAGCCTTCATATACATATTCCTTCATATATATATACATCATCGTGAAATGGCCTGGGAGCGTCCATGACGCCCGTATTTTTGCAAACTCTTCACTGAACACATCCTTGAAAAAAGGAAACATCCCTCCCTGTCCAAGGCAAATCATTGAAGATGAAGAGGCCATACAAGTGTACATACTCTGTGACCTTGCATATCCACTGCTCCCATATGTCATTGAAGAGTATGTAAATGGGGGAAACCCTGCACAGGAGCAGTACTTTGGACTATCTTTCTGCCGAGCACGGATGGTGATAGAGTGTGCATTTGGGAGGCTTAAAGCCCGGTTCGGAGCACTGAGAAGGCCTATGGACATTAATCTGGATGATCTGACCTTCGTAATTTATGCATGTTTTATGCTGTACAATTTCTGTGAGGCTTCTAAGGACAGAGTAGATGACAACAGTGTAATTGAGGCAATTTAGCATGACTGGGACAACCAGCCAGACACACAACCAGCTGTCAGAGGGGCCTCCATGACGGCAGAAGGGAAGAGGGTCAGGAGAATCCTAACTCAATTCCTGGATCCTTGAAAGGGATCATCTTCTTTCAATAGTGTACTGGTTTAGTGTGATCGATTCAACACAGTATTGTATTGTATCTTAAGTTTAAAGGTTGTATCAGTGATGCTGAGAATACCACCCTTTAAGTTCTTATAGTTCAAAATGTTCTAAATTGTTGAAAATGTTTTGACTACGTTCATCACAGCATTTCAATGTACAAGACATTTGTTTCAGCAAATATGTTTACAATTGTTTTGTTATTTACATTAACAAGTCAATTGAATGAAATGTATTGACATTGCCAAGTGTAAATGTTTGCATGTTTGGTAGAATGCCTTTATCCACATAAAGAATGAAAAATTCTTAGTGGTCCTGTGTGAAAGCTTTCTGAAATAGGTTGATCTGGTTTGGTTTGACGCATAGTGATTAATCACAGACACACATCTTCAGTTTTCAGACATTTTACTTCTGAAGAGATCTGACACTTGACAGACGCAAAAACAAAATGCCCATTTGTCATTTAGCCAGAAAATCAGAGGTAGTAGTGCAAATAAGCTGCCTCTGTAGTGCAATAGTTCAAAAATAAATAAAGGCCTCTTTCAAGTAAACTTAGACCTCAAGAGGAATAACAAAATTGACAAAAGTGGTGCACATAAGCTGCCTTTTCAGTACTGCTATTCAAATAATAAGCTGGACAAAAACACTACAAGTAAAACCTATAAAGACTTCAAAAGGCCTTGCATAGAACTTTTTTTTGTACATCATTGTAACTCTTGGTACAAAAATATTGGAACTGCTGGAGGTAACATTTCATGCTAAACACCAAAAACTACAACAGCTGCTGTGTTGATAGTGATGAGTGGCACTGCATTCTGTGTTCTATTGTCTGGGAGTGAGCGCTGAACGGGTGCTGCATTTGGGAAATATGACTGTAGTAGTGGCGTGTGTGAATATATCTGTCCATAAGGACCGTGTTTGTCAAATGGCACGTTGTGATGTGGCGGTGGTGGCGGTGTGTGCACAACTTGTCGTAAGAGATTAAACCCATCAGCAATTAATGTAAGTCTTTTAAGTGTATCGGTTATTCTACTGAAATTATCAGATGCTTGCTTTTCTGAGGTCTCGATGATTTCAACCAGTTTCCTCCTTTACACTTTTGTCCTCTTCAATGGCATTCAGCCACTGGGTCTCAGCTGGCAGCTTTCTCTTCAGCCGTTCATGCCGGTGTCCATCCAGTTTAGCCTTTACAAAGTAGAGCAAACAAAATGTATTAATTGTCACTATAATAGTGTACCTAATGTGCAGAAGTCAACCTATCCAAATACGATCTCATTTGATATCACTACAATAAAAGATGGCCGACATTTCCCTCACCATATTTTTTGTATGTCCAAAGTCCTTAGGACTAAAAATCACAATTCACAACAGACTTTGTCTAGGAATATAGAAACAAAAATTTTATAACATACACACAAGTTCCTTGAAATAAAGCCAAAAATAAATACATGACAATAGCCTACATACCTGAAGCAGTTCTCTCTTCTCCTTTACTGAGGGGGTTGAGGCCACACTGCCATCAACATCATCTACCTCCGCGACTTTAGCCAAGCCGTGGTAGATGGGGTGGGGGAAGTTGCGACGGAAGAGTCCAGTTTGTTCATTTCGATGCCGGACTGGATGGTCGTCGTGGCAGGGGAACCACCCCAAACCTGCTCACATAGTTCAGAGTAAAGAAGCACCACTCTACTGTGGCCGCTTCTACGTCCAGTGTCAACTGCATGTTAGTACTTTCCTCTGACTGCCTTCATTTTCGTCGTCAGGTGCACCCGAGTTATTTACTCCTTTACATGAGGATACTCCTCGGAGGTCTTGGACAGGCACTGTTCCAAGAACAATGCCAACATGTCCAAGTACTTAGTTTGGCAGGATTCCCAATCCACATTATTAAGGGCTTTATTGGCCTTAAACTCCAAGGAGACTCGAAGCAGCAGCTCCACTTCGCTGTCAGTCCAAACAAAATATCCTCACGCCATGTTTACAATTGAAAGTAAGAGGAAGTCAATCGTGTTATTTGTAGTTGTTGAGAGGATTCTGATTGATTTGCACGGCTCTAACCTTCTTGTTCTACTACCATCTACAGGTTTGGCATAGTTATGACGACGCTCGATTTGCGTATTTATGCAGGTTCATGTAAACATAAACTTTTGGAAAACGATCATGTGTGTACAACGTTATTTTGAAAAATGTAGGGGCAGAAATATACCCGGCTACAGGTAAATGTGGCCTGAGAGGGAAATACGCAGTACGATGGAGAACGCATTAGCCCAGCTGGTACAGAACCAAACGCAGCAGGCCCAGATCCTGAGAGCATTGCAAGACGCCATGACGACTATAGGACAGCATCTGACAAAACCCGAATGGCCGACACCGCCCAGTAAAGTGCTCACCAAGCAGACGGCTGAGGACGACATCAAAGCTTTCCTCAAGGTTTTTGAAAGAACGGCCCTAAGGGAGCGCTGGCCTGAAGCGGAGTGGGCCGGGATCCTAGCCCCATTCTTGACAGGCGACGCGCAGAAAGTCTGTCGGGACCTGTCCCCCGCAGACATAGAGAAGTATGAGGCCCTAAAAACAGCTATATTAGCTCACTATGGTCACAACCTCCAGACAAGGGTCCAACAGTTCCACTGCTGGTCCTACAACGCCACGACACCAGTGCGGCCGCAGGTGGCAACCCTGATGCGCCTGACCAACAAGTGGTTGACCACGGGAGAGGGTCTTCCCGTTGTGGACAGAGTGGTAATGGAACGGTGTATTAGCCAAGCTACACGCCGCCAGAACCAGCCCCTTGTGGAGCTCTTGGAAAACCACCAGGTCACCGTAGAGCTGATGCAGAGCAGTCGTCAATAGTTGAGATTGAAGAAGGGAGGCCTGGAGACCCCACCCCGCGACCAAATTCCCCAGGTGGAGCAGCAGAGAGCCCTGCCCCAACGTCGATCCCTCGTGAACCCTGACCGCCGGAAGTGCTTCATCTGTGGCCAAGAGGGCCATTTAGCTTGGAATTGTCCGGGGAATGATGTATCATTGCCGTCTGGGGCGCAAGGGCCCCAAAGCTTCCGGTCAGAATAGAGGACCAGGATGCAGAAGCCCTACTGGATTCAGGAAGTGCGGTCACTGTCTTGCGGCCCGGGCTGACCACTGGCCCCAAGGGTCCCCCTATCCCAGTATCCTGTGTCAATAGGGATTCGCGAAATTATCCCACCACCCACATTAAGATTCAGACCATGAGGGGCACGTTTGAAGTCATGGCGGGAGTGGTGGATAATTTGCCGGTACCAGTGCTGATTGGTCGGGACTGCCCCATCTTCAGCCGGTTGTGGGGCCACAGGGACAGCCGGACGAACAACAGACCTTGGAAAACCCGGAATGCCCAATTGGTACATGCCTATGCCTGTCGTCGAGCCCGACGAGTTCATCGGGAGGGGGGGACGGATGACGAGGCCTGAACCCTACCCCAAAGAGGGAGGGCAAACAGCTGACGGAGGCCTCATCAAATGAAGGGTTCTCAGAGTTCCCCCTTGCAGAAGAGGGAAATGCTGTCAGCCCCAGGCAGTTTGGGACCACCCAGTTGGAAGACCCCGGCCTGGAACAAGCCAGGCAGAACCTGAAGATGGTCGAGGGGAACCCGGTAGAAGGGGTGAGTGCCACCACCTGTCCACATTTTGCTGTGAAATGGCCTTCTGTATAGGGTAGGTTAACTCAGGGAATCTGTCATGGAACAGTTGCTAGTCCCTAACTGCTATGTTCCAAAAGTGTTGTACCTAGGCCATTCCCATCTGTTGGGTTCTCATCTGGGAGTGGAGAAGACCTATGACAGAATCATGGGGTGCTTATACTGGCCAGGGGTGAAGAGGGCTGTCCAGGACTATTGCAAAAGCTGCCGGGAATGTCAGCAGACAGCTCCAAAGGTACATTACCAAAATCCATTGATCCCCGTACTTGATGTTCCCTTCCAGAGAGTGGCCATGGACATAGTGGGACCCCTGCCAAAGTCCAGTAGGGGGCATCGTTACATCCTCGTCATCATGGACTATGCCACCCGCTACTCAGAGGCAGTCCCCTTACGCACCGCAAGTGCTAAGGTTGTTGAGAGAGAACTATTCCTTCTCTTTCGCAGAGTAGGCATTGTGAAAGAGGCCTTAACTGACCAGGGCAGCTGCTTCCTGTCTCGGGTGATGAAGGGGATGTGCAAGCTCTTGAAGGTGAGCCAAATCAGAACCTCGGTGTACCACCCACAGACGGATGGGCTTGTAGAGCGTTTTAATAAGACACTAAAACAAATGCTGCAGAAGACTATTGATGTGGATGGGAAAAACTGGGACCAGCTAATACCCTTTGTTCTGTTTTCGATCAGAAGTTTCCCAAGCTTCCACGGGGTTCTCACCGTTAGAGTTGCTCTATGGACGGACGCCCAGAGGCATGCTGGATCTGGCTAAGGAAGCCTGGGAACAACAGCCATCCCGCCACCGCTCCGTGATAGAGTATGTGGAACAGATGCAAGAGGATAGGTAAAATATGGCCCCTGGTGCAGGAGCTTATGCAGCAAGCACAACACACTCAAGCCCGAGTCTATAACCGAAAAGCTCAAGTACGGCAGTTCCGGTCCGGGAAATTTGTCTTGGTCCTGATTCCAACTGCTGAATGCAAGTTCCTGGCAAAGTGGCACGGGCCCTACGAAGTGATTGAGAGGGTGAGTGAGGTCAACTACAAGGTGAGACAACCTGAGAGAAGGAAACCGTGTCAAATCTATCACATGAATCTCTTGTAGAAGTGGCATGTCTCTGACGATGTTCCGGTACCAGCGTTAACTGTTCAACTCCCAGACTCTGTCCCTTCACAGGTAGCCCTAGGGCCCCAGTTGGGCCCAGCCCACCGACAGAACATGGTGGAACTGACCAGGCAGTTCAAAGATGTGTTTTCTGACCTACCTGGACGCACTAAAGTGATCCAGCATGACATAATCACTGAGCCAGGAAAGAAGGTGAGGCATCGGCCCTATCACATCCCTGAGGCAAGAAGGGAAACCATCAAAGAAGAGGTGAGAAAGATGTTGGAAATGGGTGTTATTGAGGAATCACATAGTGATGGTCCAGCCCAATTGTCCTGATTGGCACAGCGAGATTCTGTAACGATTTTAGGAGACTTAATGAAATCTCTAAATTTGATGCCTATCCTATGCCGAGGGTAGATAAATTGATTGACTAGGCCCAGCCTGGTTCGTGTCCACTCTGGATCTTACCAAGAAGTACTGGCAGGTTCCCCTCACCCTAAGAACCAAGGAGAAGACAGCTGTTTCCACCCCGGAAGGCCTATACCACTACAAAGTCCTGCCCTTCCAGGGGATGATGGACCAGGTGCTCCGACCTCATCGTGAGTATGCAGCCGCCTACTTGGATAACGTGATTGCTCACAGCCCCGACTAGACCTACCAATTAGGCCACTTGAGAGCTGTTTTGGGAAGCCTACGGCGAGCTGGCCTGACTGCCAATCCCAAAAAGTGGCACCTTGTCCAAGAAAAGGCCCAGTACCTCGGCTACACTATTGGGAGAGGCAATGTAAGACCCCAATCACGGAAAGTGGAGGCCATCACCACCTGGCCAAAGCCAGCAACAAAACGGCAAGTAAAAACATTCCTGGGTCTGGTGGGCTATTATCATTGTTTCATCCCTTACTTTGCTACCATTGCAGCCCCATTACACGAAATGATGAGAAGCAGCCACCCTCACCATGTCCGCTGGAGTGCCGAAGCGGACGAAGCGTTTGCGACCCTTCAGAAAGCCTTATGCATGGAGCCACTGTTAAGTATCCCAAACTTTGGGGACATGTTCGTTGTCCATGCTGATGCCTCAGGATTGAGGGTTGGAGCGGTGCTGTCCCAGGTTAGGAGAGGGGAGGAACACCCAGTGACCTACATTAACCGTAAGTTGCTTAAACATGAAATGAACTATTTGACTGTAGAGAAGGAATGTCTGGTAATTAAATGGGATCTAACAAAGCTGTGATATTACCTCCCGGGCAGAAAATTCACCCTTGTAACGGATCACGCACCATTTAAAATGGATGTTGACAGCCAAGGACACAAATGTACAGATCGCACGGTGGTTCTTGGAGTTGCAAAAGTTAAATTTTTCTGTTGAGCACAGATCGGGAAAAGCCCATGGAAATGCAGATGCCCTGTCCAGGAGAAATGAATGCTGGTTGGTTGACGCTCCCTGCCGCCACCTGGAGCTGGTGGAGGTGGTGTGTGGCAGACCAGGAAGAGTGGAGCGCAGGAGACGGACCCTCGGGCTGGGGGAGGTGATTAACGGGAGGTACTTTCCAGTGCAGGTGCTGCAACCAATTGACACCAGGCACTGGAAGCACCTGCATGCCATCACCTAATTAACCAGACCCTATAGCTGGAGAGCCGGAGAAGCAACAGGGGAGAGAACAGACAGACTGGACAGGAAGAGAGGAGAAGCCCCTGAACTGTGGGAGGGAAGCCGCGAAGAGGAGGTAAACCTGTGAACTGTTTAGTCACCTCTCTCCTCTGATCTGCCCCCACAGCGTGCTGGAACGACCTCGTGAAACCAGAGAACCCGACTGGGAGGAACCTTTTGTTGAGTTTGACCCCACCCCTGTTTCTCGAAGCCTATTTATGAAAGGACACTTTTTGTAAAAGTATTACTGTCTATTGAGTTTCCTGTTTTATTGTTGAATCTTGTCCTTATGTCCCCCAGGTTGCCACTATATATATAGATCTATATATAGATCTATATAGACATATATCTATATCTCTTCTATATATATATCTATCTACAGAGATATAGATAGATATATTCCCGTCTGTATATTTAATGTAATATTGCTACTATATTCTTCTTTACTGTTTTATATTACTTGATTTGTATTTACTATGTCTTTTGTGTGCAATGCTGCTGTAATTTTCCCACTGCGGGACTTATAAAGAATTATCATATTTTATGTTATCTTATAAAAATTATTTAAATCATGAAAATTAGTAAGTAAATTGTTCAATGAGTGAACAGGAGGTTGTCAGTGTTTGGAACTCTAAATTAAGGCTTAAAACATTATTGGCTTTACTAAAAAATTAGACACAACTTACTTTTAGTCTGCTTTGATTTTTGTTTGTTTTGTAAAAATGTATTAACTTTTTTATTAACTACATATCAGCTTGTTCCCACTTTCTGTTTTCGTTGTTTTAATTGCACGTATATAGTACTTTAAATACCTGTGTGTCTGAATAGTGCTGTACATGATCGCCTCGCTGTGCATTTTCAGAGTGAGCTAAAACTGTATCGTACTGTGCTTTGTACGAGTTGAAGTTTGGGTTAATTGGATTCTGGTCCCTTCAGTACAAATACAGCAATCAATAAAAACGAGAAGCTCTACAAAAGATGTTTGGAAGCACTGGTTTCATCATGTTTTATAGTCTCCTAAAATGTTTTTTAAAAGATTTTGAATATTTAAAAACTAGTAACTAAAGATGTCAGATGAATGTAGTGAAGTAAAAAAACATTTTCCTCTTGTAGTGTAATAAAAGTATAGTATAAAATGGATATATCCAAGTAAACTACAGCTAAGAGTAAATAAGAAAATAAGCTGATTAATAAAACCAAAAAAGCAGCAGTAGTGACAAACTAACATGCTGATGATATTTCAGACAGCAGCCTTCCTCTTGCCTAATATTCCACTGCCTCAATACAATGTTAAAGCCTGCAAATGTTTTATCAACTTAAATAGTGCTAAACCACTTGAGCATTCAAAAGACATAAAAGTACAACGAGCCACAGTGTGAATATAAATATTCATGCCCTACCATGTAATTCACTAAACAGCTGTGAGTTGGAATCAAAGCATCTCTCTTTAGCTAACATATTTCCCTCTGCCCTCCTCACTGTTAAACACTTTTACATTACGGCGTCTGAGAGCCATGCATAATGTAAATTGAGAGACTGATTACTGAATACCCCGCTGCAGACCATCCGCTAAAAGAGGGGTGAGGCATAATATGCCACGAAAAATAACATCTGGGGAATATCTTGGTGCCCCCCCCCCCCTGTTTGCCCCCTACCATCCATCCTCAGATCCTAAATATTCTTTTTCACAATCAGCACAGAGAGAGAGCCCTCTGTGTGTCATTTAGCTGCAGCGAGGTTTCTAAAGCTGCCACCTTCCAGCGAGGTTATTAGTCATGAGTATGGAAGATGATTCCATATATCAGTTTCTCTTCAAAGCAAATAACTGCAAAGGCAGCATACGAGGAACACGATCCCATAGGCAAGGGCCTTGCCAGGGAACTAATGCGATGCCATTAAAAGGTGTTAAATGCTTCGCCTGGAGGCTACTTTGGTACGGGACCCCTTTGCTGGTCGCTAGAATATTACACAACACTGCTAGGTTGGGTGTAATGTTAATGAAATACTGCAAGAGTCACCGTATCTGATCAGAAGCAAGACAATAGGGTTAAATCAATAAAGGTTCACCCTCTTGTGGGCAGGATTGTCCTCCAGAAATTGTGTCAATATTTTTATATATTTATATTGTATAAATGTAGAAGATCGGGAAAGAAATGCAAAATTTGAAATAAAAAGGCTCTAAAAAAAAACGATCAAACTGACGACCTTGCTCTATCACTGAGACAGTCGCTTTCATCTGCAACAGCAAATCCATATTGGATGAAATGTATCATAACGTGTGAACTGACAGCCGAATCCTACATGGGGTTTTGGAAAGCGGCCTCCCTATTGACTTCCTCCTATTGCCTAATTCACCCTTTCACTCAGGTTGCAAGTGCTAGTCAACGGAGAAATCTTTGGCTCAATGGTGGCAACACCAACCCTTTCAAAGTGGTGGTGAAGGTTTTGGGAAAGAATGAATCATTGTTTTAAGTTGTTGGAGGTGGTCTTTATAGTCTACTTCTTTTCTCAACGAAGACTTTTGAATCACATTAATTTTGCAAAAAATGTTTGAATGAAGAAGCAAACCAAAAAGCAAGATAGAAACAAATTTAAGAAAACCAAAGAATGAGGCCTAAAAAGAGAAAGAAAAAAATGGAATAGATACAAAATATATAATTTTATTGCTTCCATTTGTTTTTTCTTTATTTGTATTTATTCATACAAATAAAGAAAAAAGCAAATAAAAAAATGTAATTATAAAACAATAAAAGATGATTCCATATGAAAGCAAGTCTTTAAAAAAGGGTTTTACGGTGATTTCAAAGCAATAATTGATTGTGTGAGCCTCCTCTCTTCAGGCAGGCTCAAGCACGATCACAAGTGTTAAGCCTTGGCTTCGGACCAATCTGAGGAAGTCTGTGAGCTGGATCATAAAGTGGTCAATATTTCTGCTATATGCCTTGGTCCTGGATCCTGATGTCCTTTAAAAGTGATCAGTAAAATCTTTAAATCATTTCTAAAGCAGGGAGCCAATGGAGAGAAGGCTTAAGGCCATGTTGCCTCAAAACAGTGAGAAGTCTTGCTGCTACATTCTGAATTAGTTGGAGACAAAAGTTTGACTTTTGATTAATGCATTAGAAGAAATCATATTTTTTATATATTTAATATTTTATTTTGAAGATGGTTCATATTTGAGGGAAGCAAGACTTGTATGGTCAAAAATAAAAGGTGAAATACTAAAGAAAAGCAGTTGGCTATATATATATATATATATATATATATATATATATATATATATATATATATATATATATATATATATATATATATATATATATATGGCCGTAGAGAACCAGGTGAGCGGAATGGGAGGATCTGAAATGAGAGGAAAGTGTAGTAAACAGGCAGGTGGGATGAAAAAAATCTAAGATGTGTTGGAACGTGTGGCAGATGAGGAACTACATTTTTCACACAGAGTATCTCTTTCATGTACTACTCTCATAGTTGACAGTTTGTAAAATAGGAAGAAAAGTTTTTTTTTATGAACGTTACCAACTGCAGCTTCAAACACTATGTGCTGAAGGAGCTAACAACCTCAGTGTTTCTCAAATTTAGGTTATGTTATGTTAGCGAAAATTAAGTTTACTCAGTACACGCTATAATTATTGTTTATAATTTATATTATAGATCCTGCCCATGAATGAATGAACAAAGATGTTGCTAACCAATGCACATTATGTTGGAAAAATAGTGTGTCTGAATAATACATTTTCTGTAAGAATGCAGGAAATACTGAATGAATAGTTTAAGAAGTTTCCATTCTTTATTCCTATCACTTATGCACAATTTCAGAGAAGCACATGTCCTTCTCCCAGCTCCTTCCTGTCGTCTACCTGTACCAGGCTGTCCCAGGCTGTAGACATGTTTGTTTGTGCTGTAAAGTTGGACATTTTAACATGTTCATCTTTGGGTATTGACTTGCTTTTTGGGGACAGTTTAAGGAACTGTTTTTCCATGTTGGCTCGATTTCTCAGCTCCAGAGTTTGCTGTCACAGTAAGTTGAGCTGAGGTCTGTTTCAGACTGATAAAACAACTCTTGAATAGAGGCAACTTTGATAAAACCAGCGGAAGTACGCATGGTTTAAAGCCCGGTCAAAGAATACATTCCTCTGTCCTCTAAGTGGGGAAGTATTTCAGACAGAGACCCAGCAACATGGTGCTCTGGAAACTCTCCAAACTAGAAATGGAGTATCACAGTGGTACAACTGCGATGCATGAACGTGTCCTGTTTTATTTTTGTCCCTACCAAAGCACAATATATTACCATTATCAACACGTTCTTTGACTGTGAGTAAATGATTAGTATATTAATCTGGATTTAAAAAATGTGTCTTTGCCATGCATAATCAATAATCATATATATATATATATATATATATATATATATATATATATATATATATATATATATATATATATATATATATATAATAATTGTGTTGTGACTCGTCAACATAAAAGGATAATTAGATTAATCAATGAACAAAAAAAACATTAGATGCAGTCCTCGATGCTGTAACTTATTGCTGGCTGGCTGGCAACAGCTGGCTTTTATTGTAGCCCCTGGGGACAGTGCAGCAACAGATACAGATTTTTTGGCAGAGCATTTAATTTATCAATAGCTCTTGGGGTGTAAAGTGAATTTCTATAAATATATTTAAAAAATACTTCTGGTATAAATGACCTGCCCTTGCTTTAAGATGGCAGCATAGAATCTCCGAAATGAGAGAGTTCGACTTATGAGGGTTTCCTACTGTTCCACATGTAAGTCATGTCAGCGAAATGACAAAATTGTAGGCAGGTACAAGACCTTAAACATGAACAGCGTTTGATTACTCAACAGAGCAGGTGCTGCCTTTGTGTGAGGGAGTGTGTTTTATGGTAGGGTTTTTTTTTTTTTTTTAGCAACATCTGTTTATAATATATTCAGGAATTGAAATATCCTGTTTCCTGTTTATTTTCTCCTGTGTATGTTGCTCCCTTCATTTGATAATTGATTATTCTTATTTACCCTCTTTTAGGCATAACTACAATAATTATGTTTGACAGAGCACCATCTTATTTGTGTTGTCTGTGTGTGTGTGTGTGTGTGTGTGTGTGTGTGTGTGTGTGTGTGTGTGTGTGCGTGTGTGTGTGTGTGTTTAGGACCGTGTAGGGCTCAGTTGGACATCACATAATAGATCATCATCAATCCCTGTCACACTCTCCAGGGATTAGGGAGGAGGGGACTGGGGGCCAGGTCAAGAGCGAGTGTGTGTGTGTGTGTGTGTGTGTGTGTGTGTGTGTGTGTGTGTGTGTGTGTGTGTGTGTGTGTGCGTGCGTGCGCAAGCTGCCATGATAGTAGAGCATCTGCCTCTGTGTGTGTGTGTGTGTGTGTGTGTGTGTGTGTGTGTGTGTGTGTGTTTGCGTTTAAGACTGACAAATGGACCATGCACACATGCCTAGCATCAGCGTGTCATTGAGCATATCTTATCTGCGGAGATGGCAGTAAGAATGTTATCTCCGCTTAGTGTTTTTATTATGGTAAGTTTCCTTCAGTCAGAGCCACTGTGACATGTTCTTTCTGTCAGACAAAATGTGTAATCTTCCTCCCTGTTTGTTCACACACACGCACACACACACACACACACACACACACACACACACACACACACACACACACACACACACACTCACACACACACACACACACACACACACTCACACACACACAAACCAAGAGTAGTCACAGAAACATGTATGTTTATACTCATAGGTTGTTTTAGATAGAGATATGTACTTTATTCATCCCCAAGGGGAAATTTGTTATTGTTGATATTTGTTTTGTTGACAAGGCAGTCGTTAGACCAATTTAGTCAAAACATGAAACAAAACTCATTATAGAAGAAGACCTTAATAGGAATGTATACTTTTTTCGTTAGTGTGAATAGCAACAGTGTTTGTTTACAGCAGTCGCAAAAGTGGGGCGGAGTGTGGCAGGACCCTCCTCCAATCAGCACTGTTCTTTCGCCGAGCTCGGGCTGGAGAGGAGGGACTTGTGACCCTATTAGCCAATCAGCGTCTACCTTCCTCAGAGCTGGGAGAAGTTAGCAGTCTGCTGCCAGTCCGGTCCGTAGCCACGATGGATGCAATACCATGCCTTCTGTTCGTCCTCCTGTACGGGACAAGGATACAAGAAAACACCGGTAAGTGCCCCTTAAATGGACAACCGTGAGTTTTTTGTCGCGTATTTCTCGGAAGTTGTACTCTCGGGTCGGACCAGTTCTGCCAGAAAAAGCTCTTTGTTCAAGAAGCCTGAAGAAGCAGAGAGTGTGTCTAACTAAGATGGCGCAGGGTCGGTGGCCAGCCTGCTGCTGCCTGTCTGAGGAATGTTTATTGTCTGGGGGGAAAGAACAGTAGCAGGCAGCTAAAAGTCCCATTGGGCTTAAAAAGGGCGAACGGGCCCTTTGATCCCGGACTAGAGCCCGGGATCGAAGCTGGCCTTTCTGCGGCTGGAATCGGGCTCAGCTTTGAGGATTTTGCTTTACCAACAAAGAGCCCGTCCGGAGGAACAGTTCTCAGCTGTGCAAAAACTAAGTTTGCACAATCACTAAGTGGATGTTTGCTTTTAATTTGTGTGTGTCAAGCACTGGTTGTTCATTCACCATTGTGGTCGGATCACGTCCCTTCTCAATGTCTTTCAAATTGAACTGCGCAAGTTTGTGTTTCCTCGGGACCGAATGCCTCGTTCCAGGTTACCGTTATCCTGTCGGTCCACTTCGTGTTGATCCCTCGAGCGACGGCATCGCTCACCAGTGTGTGCGTAGCTCTCTTGACTGTTTGATTAAGTGGACGCGAACTAATGTCAGAGTAGTTTGTCGCGCGCCCCTCTTGTCTAATTAGTTTGTTAATGGGCTGTCGGCGGTGTTAACTGGTGGTTTCACTTGCTATCCTAATGCTTTTCTAAACTTCACTTCTTCGCACCACCACGTTAACCTGCCAGCTCAGAGTTTAGACGTTTTTGTGACATTTTCATGTTCCACTTTCCTTTAACGAGCGTTCAGTGTCCGGGTATTAACGGTTTCTCTCAGTGATGACAGCGGGTCCAACGTGAGGCTCAGAGGGCTTCTGACCCGCGTAGACACCGCTGTAAAAACAGTTTTGCTGTCAAAAGATGTCCTGTTCCCCCTCCCCTAGTTGGCAGTGACCGAGTGCGCCGAACTTCGCTGAAAATGGGCCAATTCTGCTTGTGCCATTGAGGTCTCGTCTGTCGCTTTGTTAAAGTATCCCATTGCATTCGGTGTGCACCCTAACGAACGGCACGGCGTTTGACTCAAACCTCGTCTTTGAAAGAAAGAAAGATAGCGCTCCGTGTAGGTGGATAAAGGCTGCGGTTTGACTCCTTTATCAGAGACCCGAACGCGCTCGGCCTCTGTTAGTCTCGCCGAATAGCAGTCTCCCCAAGATGCTCGGAGGAATGTTACGCCCTGTGTGTGATGGGGTGTTCATGGACCCCGGTAAGCAGGGTTGAATTACCCGCAAGATTTTCAAATTGGACTCGGTTTTGTGAGATGCAGCAGCCACAATCGCTGCCACAAATTACGGCTTGCTCATTACGCGGATATTATTTTATTTTCATTTTGCATTGGAACCGCGTGCGCTTTTCTTTGTTCCAGCAGTTGGCGCATTGCAAAATGAGAATTTCTCCCAGTTACTAACAGATAGTATCTTTTCTTCTTTTTCTCCCTCCTCTTGAATCATGCGCTTCCTTTGTGTGACATTCCTTTGTGTGTGTGTGTGTGTGTGTGTGTGTGTGTGTGTGTGTATGGAGAAAGAGAGAGACTCATCATGAGGGAAGGAGCGAGCTTTTCAAACGGCATACATAAAGATGTTATGTGAACCTCCCCGTGCAAAAAGCAGGAGGGGGGGGGGGGGTCGTGTCCTCATATACCCCTAGCGCTCCTTCAGACTGCGGGCTGGTTATTACATTGGTATGTTGGCTCAAGGACGCCTAGGGAAATGTCTAGCAATAGGGGATTACTGTGGCATGGGTCCACTGTGGAAGCCACATCATTTCCATCAGAAAATAAGATGACATTTTTGAAAAAAAAAAACGCAAATATACAGATATATGACCCCACCGATGAGGAGACTTGGTTGACATTTTAGATTGGAGTCACACAGATATCCAGGCTTTGTGTCAGATTGTATATACACATTCGTAGAGGGGTTTGTGTGATTTATTCAGAGAGCACCTGGTGCCATTCACACTTCAGTGTCTCACGTCGCTTTTCGGCGTTTCAGCACCACACCCCTGTAGCTTCAGTGGCGTTCACACAAAAGCAGCCGCGCATGCACGTCCAAGCGCTGGCAGTGGGGCTAAATTGGGTGGTGTCACTATTACTCTCCTCTCCTCATCCAAAACAGCTTCAGTCATACTCATGCTCTGTCACTAGTTTCTCACCCAACCGCTCCAGTTTCATTTGTCTGCTCAGGGATCTTGCGCCTCTCCCACTGCCTCGTTAACGCATAGTAAGAAGTGTGTGTGTGTGTGGTGGGGGGATTGTTGGGGGAGGCGGCGGCATTTTTTGCTTTAGTGGTTGGTACAAATAAAGAGTGTATGTGTCAGCACACTCAGTCAGATGCAAACCACTGGCAAGCAAGACTTTAAATCATTCTTTACTGTCCCAAACAACGGTGGATGTTCTCTCAGCTCTTCTTCGGGATTTGTATAAAGGTCATGAAATAACTCTGGATTTGGGCAGGTGTGCATTCGGGTTGGATATTATCACGATACTGCGATACA
Organism: Clinocottus analis; assembly: GCF_023055335.1. Lineage (NCBI taxonomy): Eukaryota > Metazoa > Chordata > Actinopteri > Perciformes > Cottidae > Clinocottus > Clinocottus analis. The sequence goes on from NW_027175909.1 coordinate 2,155,971, forward strand.
TTTATTATGATATATTACGCTTTTTTTCAACCGCAAATGTGCCCCAAAGAAAAACTTTGTCAACATATATCTAAAAAGATGAAGTTTTAAGTCTGTTCATCTCACTTCAATAATTTCTACTGTTGCAAAATGGAACAAACTGACCAAGACTTTCATAAATGTTGCACCTGACAAACTGAACTGTTTGTATTACAATACATAGTTGTGTAATTTGAGCTGGATGAGACTGAGGGCTTATCTTCGTGGCATTTCTGCCCTTATGAAAATAACCACTATTTATGCTTTGTACTTGTTGTGGAAACCTCAAACAGTTCATAATATTATCCGTAGGCATATACAGCTCAATGAATTCGAACGACTTCTCCAGGAACTGTGTCGGGATGACGGTGTTACGGTGTTAAAATCGCCAGTTAACAGTGTTGCCTGTTAATTCGCAACACCGGCTGCTTCCAGCGCTACTATGGTACCGGTACCCGTTGCCAGTTTGCTTGATTTTTTTTTAAATTAAAAAAACGTCCTTGACCAGCGCTGTTTAGCGAATATTGTCCTGTGCGTCGTGCAGCAGTTGTGCGAGCAGCGGCGCTACGAGTGGGAGGAAGTCCAGGTGTTTGATTTACACAGGAACAGCGCATTTCTAATTTCTTCCTCCGATGCCTCATGTTTGTTTTGACCAACTTCCTACCGATCAAGCTGACCAGGGACCTCCGCTGACCTCATCAGACAACAACACAGCACCATCTGGTGGACTGAAAAATGATTATTCTAGGACCAAAAAGTTTATAATTGATTAAATAAAAGATTGATACTTGTCTTCCCTGAATCAATACAATATCGCCACGCAAAATATCACGATACTATGCTATATCGATTCCCCCCCCCCACTCAGCAGAGTATACTCTGTGTAAGGGAGACGCTACAATGTTTTCTCATTTCAGTCATGACCATAAAGCTAGTCCATTGTTGTTTTTAAAGACATTTCTTACTTTATCTGCTTGGTTTGAGAGCTGTTGAGCTAGGTCCAGGCGATTTCTACTCCTTTTTGAAAAAATCTGAGGACCAGAGGAGTGGACTATCTCTATTATGCGTGAATGGAAACATCCACACATATGTCCTTAATTACAGAAACTCTGAGCGAGCCCTTACTATTACCTCCAGTACTCAACATGGAACTATAAGAACAAAGCAATTAATTGATAAGTCAATCAACCAGAAATAAATTGGGAGCTTGTGGCAATGTAGCTGGATGGTTTTGATAGGAAACTAAATATCTTTGGGTTTTGGACTGTTGCTGGGACTCATCCTTGAGTCTGGTCAGGGGGGGTGCACTGGGACTAAAATTGAGTCCTGGACTTTGACATGGAGCGGCCTTTGGTGAGGGGCCCGGAGGATGCATGCCGAAAGTGAGTTTACCGCAACTTTAACACTAATACTGTTTTTGTTGTATAAAGAGAATCTGCCTATACTGAAGACCTTCAATAATAATAATATACTGATAACTAAAAAGCCCTAACCATTGGCCGTTTAGACGTGAAACGGATTGGTGGCACAGGAGTCTTCCCTCACTTCATGTTGGTTAATTGTGATCAGGTTTTGTCATGGATTAAATGAGAAACGAATCAACAGATTAATCTGTGATTAAAATTATAATCAGTTGTAGACTCGCTCCAATAGGCACAAGGATAATGTGGTGTGTGTGTATAACGCATCACCCTGGTTCCTGGTTGTTCTGTCTATTGTGGAGCTGCCTCATCAATTCAAATAGTTTACCAATAAAACCAAAAATATCAGGTGGTCTAATGGGATGAAAAAATTTGATGATTTGATGATGTACAGCATGCATTGCATTAGGGATGGGCATTCGATGAAATTGTCTTAATCGATCGTTGGGAGAATTAACGATCGATTTTCGATTAATCATTAACAAAAGGGGCGTGGCTTGAGCCCCGTTACCTCGGGTGACCAGACGTCCTCTTTTTCCCGGACATGTCCTCTTTTCAATACCTAAAAAAATGCATCCGGCAGGGATTCCAAAAACGTCCCGGATTTTGCCTCGTTGGATATTTGTGTTTCTCTGGGTCTTTCACAAACTAGTTATTACGCCCTTACAAGTTTTGGAAACGGTATCTCCCTTACGTACCACCTTCTTGGGCGAGCTCTGAGTGTAGAAAGAACTGTCATTGGTCGACCGATCTCAGGGTTGCCAGATGCACGATAATTATCCTCCAAATACAACCATTTTGGGCCTTTGGTACGATACTACGCCAACGCCATCACCAATCTGACAACACTGAGCCTTGTCACCTCCACTCGCAACAAATATCCTGTTACACTGAAAAGAAACTAGTTCGGCATAAAACATCGCCGCATCAATAATCGACTGGATTTTTCGCGACAAACTTTTTTTGGTAGCTTAGCACGACTCGTTCTTTTTTATCAGCCAATGATCGCGTAGATGCACGACTGTGGAGCGGACTGAAACGATAACGGGGTTCACCTTACCTATACTGACCCAGTCACATTCCTGTAAAACAGTTTTCATTTCTGCTATCAACCATGGGACATTAACAAATATTTCTGCGTGATCCTTGTTGTGGCAATACCACAAAAGTCGGAACATCAAGCGCGTCCGTGCCTGGGTTCATAATATGATCCGTAGTCGCACACAGCTCCGGCTCCAGGACGAGTGTCTAAATGAAGCCGCTTCCAGAGCTCCTCCACGCTTTGGCAACTCAGCGTCCGGCGAATTTTCCGACAAAGTTAAAACATTTCAACACTGGCGAAAGAGCGAAAAGGCGAATATTGGCAACGCTTCTTCGCATCATTCGCGCCGCTCTGTGAAAAGTTTGCTTTTTCGCAACCATTCGTGTCTGTGCATTAACTTTACATGTAATCTACTCGCGCGAATATTTCGCAACGTGAACACACAATCACACTACGCAACAGAACATGCATTAGTTTTATCGATGAAAACATAATGTCACCGAGAAAATTCTTACTGATCAATTAATCGATCGTCGATTAATTATGCCCATCCCTATATTGCATTGTCACGATTGGTTTTCTGTGATCAAATGTGTTCAGGCAGCCATTACATTACATTTAGCTAACGCTTTTATCCAAAGTAACTTACAATAAGTGCATTCAACCGTGAGTACAAACTCAGAACAATAAGAATCAGGAAAGTACAAAGCCCAAAACAAGAGACTGTTTATGAATCTGGTATCATAATCTGCATAGAAAGGATGAAATGTTGGATTAAGACATTTTTGTGGTCATTTTTGTGATCAAAATCGTCCCACAGCTATGATCATGTATATATCGTGCTAAAAGGGTTCCACAGCCCATGTATAAAGGAAAGCACAGTGTTCCTTCTTTCTTTTTTTGTTTTGTTGAAAAGACAGGGTATTTTTTTTCAGGAAGAATTAGTCATGGGATTTTTTTTATCAAGGCCACTGTGGGAGCTCTGCTTTCTTGTCTCTGTAGGGTTTAACAGATATGTTGTGGTGCGTTTTATCTTGATACTGATACTGTAAAAATCTCCACAGAGACCACTAGGAATATATATTGCACTTACATTTCCGCTGCACCGTGCTCTCTCCTTATGCGCTGGGGGCTATTTCTTTTTCCCGCGTTGGGAGTGTGTGTTTGCACAAAAGACTTGTGTGGCGTTGTTTTCCGGCCGCTGCTGCTGTCGATGCTATTGATGCTGTCGGTACCAGCAGCGGAGGAATGCCAGGCATGCTGGGGGACCCCGGACGTCCGTTGTCCTAACCCAAGGAACCACAACTAATTGGAGGGGTTGTAGCCGTGCCAGCAGCCAGTCGGATTCAAAGGCACCAATGCGTTAATGAACGTCTGCTCCCACCACTCCACTCTCCTTCATGGGGAGGCCCGGGAATCAGAAACTCCACTGCCGATTCTAGAGAGGCAAGAGTTGTTCCTATTTTGAAAAACAAACAATGAAATGAAATATTGTATTTTTATTGAATTCTGATTAAACTTGCCATTAGTAGTTTTCATTTTAATAAAT
>NW_027175909.1:2165000-2175000 GCF_023055335.1 Clinocottus analis
TCTTAAATCACGCCCTCCCGTCACACATCATATTGCTCACGCTGAAAAACAATTCCAGGCTATTTAATGTGCCGCAGTGCGCAGACATGACCTGGTCGCGCGCTGCCCTCACCACGGAGGAATCAAGCGTATTTGTCGTCGTCACCGTCGTCTCTCTCTCTGATGTAATGTGACTTTGGCTCAGTGGCTCGACACCCGTCTTTCAGTAAGAGCATCGGTGGTTTGAGCCCAGGATCCGCAAGTCCATGATAATGCGACCTTGAGCGAGACTCTTAATCCAGAGTTACGGTGTATATAGCTTAAATATAAATTGTTTTTAATGAAAGCTTCAGCTAAATGTAATGTTACACAAGGTACAACGTTATATATATATATATATATATATATATATATATATATATATATATATATATATATATATATATATATATATATATATATATATATTATTAAAAATATAACATTCCCACAGTGCTGGGCTTTTTGAGGCAAGTTCACTTGCTTTATAAAATACCTTTGACAGGCACAGATGAAGCTGGTTACAGAGAGGAAGGGGGGAAATCAATTGAGTTTCGCTGCCTCTTATATTTCGAATCGCACGGCAAACCAACAAACTGTTTTCTGAATCAGTCACGTGGTATACATACGTCATCGACACAAGCCTCGGTGCGCGCTTCACCAAAATCTACTTGGATTTCTCGACACGCGCTTCGAAGCCTCGACACAAAAGGACACATCACCACTGATTATAACTTATGACGATCATTTGCAAAGCAGGACAGTGCATTTTAACAGATTTTCTATAATCTTCCACTTGGGGCTGTGCGGCATACCTGTATCAATTTTGCGTACGGTGTGAATTTAACATGTACTGTTATACCTGTGCACGGGCCCAAAAATCAGTTGGTGCGCTGCACCAGTGAGGATATTTAACATTGACAGTACGAAATCAAGTGCGCAGCAAATCTACCTACCTGTCAAGGTCAAGGTCAAGTTTAGTCGTGGTGCAAAATTACACAGCCAAACTGCATGCTGGGAAATGCAAATTTGCCGGGCGGCAAACAACTTTTTGTGGTTCCCAGAATGCATTTTGGCAAAAATTATACTGGGAACAATGGCGGCGGAGAAATTAAAACTGAAAGTTGACAGTCTCTGAATACTACTGTTGTTGAGTCACAAAATGTAATTTTAAGATGCTTTCTGGTGAGAAGTTAGTTGTTTAAGTTTCAAATCTGTCGTCGGTTTGTCAAGAATCAGCCGACCTATAGAGTTACAGACGGTTTGAAGCCCTGCTCGCGGGAGCGATAAGCCGGGCAGCGGGCATGTCACCGCCCTCTGCTGCCGGCCGAAAGAGACCTGAACACGGCAGTATTTTTTTAAACGATTCGCTGGCTCCGAGTTCTCCGTAGAGGTTATGAGGATCTAACGAGCGATCTTTATTAGTTTATTATTTATTCACAGTAACGTTACGTCAGTTTGACGGAGGGAAAGGTTAAGATTAATCATTTAAGATTTTAATTTAACTTTTGAGCCACAGGCCGTTTACTCAATACCAATGCTGTAATATGTACTCTTCCTGTTGTTTGCCTGCGCGCTTTAACCAGCATGCAATTCGACTTTGTAATTTTATAAATGTACAACTATTAGTGTTACAAACGGTTTGTGTCACAAAGTGTTGTGTTGTGGTGTTTAACTCTGTTAAAGAACGTTAGTTGTGGGTTATAAATTGTTGTCAAAAAGTTAAATACACAACTGAAGTTTGAACCATGACTGGAGTTAGAACCCTGACACATAAGTATCCCGCTGCGCTTTCAGTACAAAACTGTGATGTAACCTCGACTAAGTACAGCCTACCACGGCTTGTTAACCACACAGTCATGTAGTTGACTAAGGTATGCTGTGAAACCGTCAGAATAATACAAAATATCGTGATATGAATTTCGGGCCATACTGCAAAATTGTATTATCCAAACCTCCAAACAAGGCTGCATGATTTACTCACTCACACTCTGTCTCACTCACAGGCATCACATTTACTTTAAAGTGAAAACTTACACATTAAAGTTTTTCTAGGTTATGAGTTGATACATTTTTATCAACACATCTCTTACTTGTTTCTTCTCAGTTTCGTTGTTTCGTATCTTGACTGGTGGCTAAAAGCCCTGTTGATTTGGAGAGCATTTATGTTTTTGTTAGTTTGCAGCAGGGGTATTCAACTAATGTTCAACAAGCTCCAGTGAAAAGAGGTCCTCATGCAAAGGTCCCGCTACTTCACAGTAATGTCCAACTTGCGCTATGATTTAGTCCTATATGTATTGAAGTAGCCAGCAGTTCTTTCAACATCTGTATGAAGTAAAAAACTGACTGTAAAATCAAATAATGTAGAAAAAAACAATATCTCAACAATATTTATTATTAGTTTTCGAATTTTATTGGATAATTGATAAATACTCATAATTAATAAAGATTCCTCTTGCTCTTCTCTTATTTAAATTACAATAAGGGCTTGAATTAAACATATTTAAATTAATATAATATAAATTATAATTATAATCTTATATAAAATGTGTCTGAGTGACGACAGTCGTCCCTCGCTATATCGCGGTTCACCTTTCGCGAACTCGCTGTTTCGCAGATTTTTTTTTTTTTTACAGCGTACAGTATGAACGCACATTGTGTTCTGCGTCCTCATTAAGCTGAGGTACTGTACACTCTTGTCAATCGTCCGGATAAAAAGTCAGCGGAGCGGCTTCCAGACAAAGAGGTCAGAGGACCTCGTAGATTGATCATAAAATGAAATTTGTTAAACATGTTCGGGTTTATTTTTTAAATCCGCGAAACTTTGAGAGTGTTTAAATAAGAGAGAAATGTGAGAAAATGTTAATGCCTGTCTGAGAAAAGTGTATAAATGTGTGTGGTTAGGGGTTTTACGGCCTTAAAACATGTATAATAATGGTAAAAAAATTAAGCTGACTACTTCGCGGATTTTGTCTATCGCGGGTTGTTTTTGGAACGTATCCCCTACGATAAACGAGGGACCACTGTATATCTGCTATTAAACCATTTGTTTCATCTCTATAGTCTCTGTTGACATTATTGTTGGACAGTAGATGAACCCGTTAGGATTCTGATCATATTGGCTCCTAGATTCTGTTCCTTCATTTCTGATGTGAGTCGATACTTTTGCTAAAGAGACATTGAGCTTTTAATAATCGTCTGAACACATGAGAGACATACTAGTTTTGAACTGCCTTTAAGAAGAATGAACCTAGAAGAGTCAGGTAAAGACTCTGGCTAAAGATTCTGGTTAAAGACTCTGGTCTCGCTGTTCACATTTCTCTTTTTGGAGAATGGCATGTGAAGTAACTTCACACACTCGTGAACTTTACTGACTGTTCCGCTTCCCGTCCATCTCTCCTGTCTCTCATTCAAGCCGTGACGCTTATCCGGATACGCATATTTGATTAGCCGAGTATCATCAAGTCATGTGATTTACATGTATGTGATTGGTCGGTGTGTTTCCTGCTCTGCTAACAGTCTTGTAAAGGCTGAAAAAGCGGTGCCGGTTAAAATATTAAAAGTCTGTCAACTTTTAATATATCTCAATCATTGATCGGTCATTGATCCAGGTAGGGTTACTTAGAGGCGGAAATTTTCCGGAAAGTTTCCACAAGAATTTAGGCTCAGGAATTTTAGAAAAAAAAAAAAAGTGCCGAAGTTTTTTTGCAAAAGCATATAACCGGGAACTTAAATGTAGTTGAGAACAAGACTATGCACGATAAGCTCAGCTAGATTCTGAATGCAGCTGGTTGGGAGCATTATTTGCCAGAAACATAAACGTAAACATAAAACGTTCTGTTGTCATCAGTGTTGCGTCTGAACAATTCAGCCCTATGCCTGGCAAGTGTGAGAGCGCCGAGTTGCGTAGAGGCGCCGTGGAGTTGTAAACTTAGTTCAAAAATTTAAATTATGAACTGAACTAGTTCATGTAGAGAGTGAACTTTCCCAACACTGTTTGTCATTACCTAGCATATTTATTACTTGGTAAGTTGAAGCCGTGTTATCTGTATACAGTTGACTAACTTTCTACAGCAGCGAGAGTAGTATGTATGTATGTCCACACAAAAGTACACAATCACCATGATTATTTGCGGCTTTCGGAATGTCAAAAATGTAATTTTTAAAAGTTATATTATAAATGTTTGCATGCATGTCTACTTATGACAAGATAAATACAGTTAAATTACCCCAAAATGTCCAGTTAATTCCTGTTAATTCCCATTTAATCTAGTTAATTCCCGTGGACAGTTTCCAATTTCGAATATTCCCGAAATTTTGCAACCCGAGGTCCAAGTTCCGAAAACAAAGGCCCGTGGGTCCAGATCCGGACCGCGGTCCGCCTATTAGTGACCCGTGCTTTACAGTTTTAAATAAGAAAAGTAAAGTCTTCCCGTTTGTTCCCAAATCAGGAAACCATAAGTTCAAATGTCTCCTCCGTGGGGCTGGTAGCTGGAGACGTCGCTCACTTAACCTTCCAATAACAGCTCCTTCCTGCGCTTGTAACAACAGCAGTAGTAGAATTATAAAATACAGGCTTTAAAGCTTTAAAACGGAAACTGGTAGCCTTGTATACCCTTTAGCCTCATACCATTGTAGTATGTGAAAAAGGTGATGTATACTGAAACGCTTGCACTTTCAGAAACGGAAACGGGCGTAAGGTGGCGGCCCCGTGACTCAACATCTTCAGCAAAGATGGCCTCATCTGACTCCAAAAACATTTCAAAGTTTGTCTGGAGGCCTGTATTGTACAGAAACATGAGAGACTTCTAAAAGAACTGCCAGGCGTCCAGTCTGTGTTGTTAAAAAGTCATTCAAAGCGATTCAATGATTTGAAAAGCAGTACGCTTCACGTAGATTTGCCTCGCTGATGTATTATTTTTTGTGCAGGGAGAAGTTCCTGTGACTTTCTGTCTCTAATCTGCTCGTCATTTGGACAGACCATTTGGACAGATAATGCATAAATAACCACAATATTTCTCTGTTTGAATCATTCCTGAAGGTGTTTGGATGATAAATCCTATTTTAAGGTCTTTGAACAATTAACTAGAAACATAAAGACCAATCAGCCCACTGTTTATCTGTCTGGGCTCAACTCTGCAGATTCCCTCGCTTTGTGACGTGTTTGTGATGCCGCTTTCATGACGTGATCTATTTTTAATGACTTCGAGCACAATAATATCAGTGCTCACACCAATTGCGACTGTGGAACAATGGTTTGCATGTTCGTCTTGCAAGCGGAGCATCAGAGGTTTGAATCCCACACACATGCACTCACAGCGCTCCTCCAAAGAGAATGCTTTTCCTACCACTGTATTTGCCTCGTTGAAATGGTATTTTATTGAAATGATGCTCACTTAACTTATAAGCATATCTTTTGAGATCTCTGAGCCTTAACACTTGTGGGACTAAATATCCTCTACGGAAATAAATTAAATAACTTCCCCATCATTTTACCTTTTACAAAAAGCATCGCAAACCAAACTTGTGTTCATGTTATTTGTCTTCTAAAGCTTACGCTCTGCAATTGGCATGGCTGTGCACATGCATTAGTAGGACTGTTACAAATAGTTAACTGACAAAGTAAAGTAATATTTACATGTGTAGGAATTTTGTAGCACAGATTTTGACTTCCTGCATTGACAGACTTTTGGCATCAACAGGGTGATTTAACAATTGCTGAGTCACACTTCCTTAAGTACCACTAATCTGTGTGTACAGTAATGCTGATCAGACATAAACATGGCGTACCTTTTTATAATTATGTGTCGCCCAAGTTGCCAGTAATTAAGCTTCAGTCAACTATGCCCACGTGACACTCAAGTTTACCACCCAGGGGATCTGTACCGCTTTGTTCCATCTGTGTTTTGATCCTCCCTAAAGCATAATGAGCCGCACCTGCTCTCGGGTGGATACAGGTTACAGACCAGGGCTCATGCGGCGCATATGTCACCGACGAGTAAAAGATGCTGCTCCAGAATTGAATTCGTTGTAGTTTGAATGTGCGCAGGAGCATGGAGCATGACGTGGCACGTTTCTGGTTTTGGGTGTTTCATGAGCTTTGGCTGCAAACAAACCACTCGGCACCAACTCTCACACCGTCCAGCATCCAGTCCGCTGAGACCAGTAGTTTCAGAGACACGCACACACACACCAGTGACAGGCTCCGTTCTGTTTAATTTGACAGCCCATTTCAAAGGATTAAGGGTCATTAATACTCGGGTTTTACGCAGAGACACAAGACCCTCAAGGGCCCCTTTCGTAGTCCCATCAACCAACTTGCGTGCGGGGCCCAAAATGACTGACTATCCGACAAAGCTACGCAAGCCGTTCGCAGCCCGCAAGACTGTGATTGGTTTGCTAACCACATCCATTCTGAGTCTCGCATTTCCGGTTTCATAGCATAATACCACTATCTTTAAAAGCCAAAGCAGGAACACGAACAATGGATCCTGTTAAAGAACGTTTGACTGAAGAGGTCCGCAAATATGAGCATTTATATAACCCGTCTTTGACGGAGTATAAGGACGCGTAGATGGCGGTAAATTCCTGGAGGGAGATGCCGGTGAACGTCGGTTTGCAGGTCGACTCTAAACGGTCGTTGCGCCACCTACTGTCCTAGCGTATGAAAAAGGCACGGGAACTATAAACCAAAATGAGTCTGTTGATCCAACTGCGTGGCCAGTTGCAAGAGTGTATATTGCCCCTTATACAAAATACAGAGAAAGATATAGGCTCAGCATTGTAGTAAAATGGCTGAATCTTGCAGAGAGAGAACAAGAGAAAGATTTAGAAAAAAGGAGAGTATTTTACTCAGGTGGTTTTGCAGGTTATTACAACAGCAGCATCTTCAATATTGGAAGTCAAAGCGCCCTTTTCAGATTTTTTTTTTTTTGCCATTTTGTTGTATGGACCATGTTGCCCAACCCATTGATGGATTATATCAATTCTATTCGTACTCAGTTCTGGGTAAAACAAAGATTCTGAGGGCCCTAAGGCACTGCCTCTGTAAAAGGGGCTTACTCGTGAGTCAGAGTTGACCAGTTTATTTGCTCCAGACCCAAACCCAGTCCCTTGGTATCAAGCATTTGCGGGTAAAGAGTCCTGTCCAGTGGCAGAACATAATGGGAAGTTTGGTTTCATTTCAGCTCAGTTTGTCTTCCGTGGGTTTTACAGTAATTTACTGCTGTGCTTGTTTCTCGCCTCTCGCTCTTTTCTTCTGATCAATGTGTTTCGGAGGGCGTGCCTTAAACAACCCGGCAGTCTGCTGGCTTGTTGCCCGACAATTATTAGCTGCTTCTTTGTTTACAATTTTGGGTGGAAAATCAACCAAGGAATTGTTAACCCTGTCGGAAGATGCAGTAACTCAAACCAAGTAAGAGCGGAAGAGCTATGAGTAAGTAACTGAGTAATTAACCACAGTCTGCGAGCCGCAAGGCTATTTCATGCAGTGTGAAACGCCAAGAGCATTCAGGAAGCACCAATCTTCCAACTGCTATGTGAAAACCTTATTTCTGTAGGTTACATCACACTGCAGAGGGGTTCATGTTTAGTTTTTGTAATGTTCATGCACTGATGTGGCTCACACAGATGCAGATTCTGATATTCTAAACTTTTGCAGTGACGACTTGGATTAATTCTTGAAAAAGTAGCATTAAGACCTGTTGACTCATGATCACATGGTAAAGGTCATCTAAAGATGTGTAGTTTACCCATAGCATTCTGTGGCTCCAGTTAAGTTGAAGCACTAGTGATATAAAGACAGTACCGGCTTATTGCATATGATAATTGAAACTTTGGCCAAATTGTACCAAAACAACTGCGATGAGAGGCAGAAGCTCACAGCAAGAGTTTAGATGGAAGGTGCTGGAAGGCCTGTCCCTCTGTTTCTCTGCAGCACTTCATCCTCCTCTCCTCTCTGCTGCATAGAGCCCGGGCTCCGAATGCTGGCTAATTAAATTACTGTGTGTGTGCGTGTGCGCTTGGGCGGTTTTAGTTTGTTTAATTTTTTTTGTTAAGGGGTTGCGGAATTGAATTGCTATTGATCTGCAGGATGCCGTTGCCTGTTGCCGGTCCTCTCCCACCCCCCACCGACCGCACTCTGCTGCGAGTCGATGTATTAGATTAAACTTCATCCTCCCTTTTCATCTGAAGTGTCCCCCGGGGCTTCCTTCAGCATGGCCCCGGCAATCCATCTTTTTTACCTCCACTTTGTCTCCCCCCTTCTGCTGTCTTAGAATAATGGCTTATTTATCCATAATCAGATTGTGTAGATGCTATCAGGTTCATTCAGAGGAATTACAGATGCACTACATGCACCCCAGGATCTTGTTTTTATAAATATAATTTTAGTTCTTTTATAGCACTGAATGCGACACACTTTTATTTATATTTTCTAGTGTAAAATATATTGCCAATATGCTGACATTTCTTTTTTAGATCCAACTGATGTCACACTCTCTGCTAGCAACTGCAGCAGCTGCACTGAACATGTGCACCTCTCAGAAGAGGCAATAATGAAGCGAGGCGGCTCGCCCTTCGGTTACTTCCGTCGACAATTAAGAAAAGAACCAACATTGGCCGTGTTTCCCAGATTCGTTAAGATGCTCTTAAGCGCTAAGAGCATCTTTGGAGCGCCCCAAGAGCGCTGTGAAAGAACGACGTGTTTCCCAGAGTCGTTCTTAGCTTAAGACGCTCTTTCACTAAGAACAAAACGTAAGATCAGTCTGACCCACTCTTAACAGCCTTCTTAGCGACTAAACGTTCACTGCAGCCGCGTCAGGGAAAGTTATATCATATATTCAAAGGAATACTAAAACCATGCGTAATGATGAATGTGCGCCCACAGCTGCAGAACACTGACGCGAGAAAAATAATAGCATAAAAAGAAAAATAACGATATAAAAATAAAGAATTTCCCCTGTGTTCCTGTAGCTACATAAATAAAATGAATCAGCATTACTATAGCTCATTGCGTTTTCACACACATTCGGCATCTGCATATAAGTTTACGTTAGCTATAAAAACATCAACAACCCTGTGGTATTTCACAGATATCAGGGAAACTGACAGGTGTAATTTAACTAGGCTGGAACCTCATCAAGAGAGGCTCCTCGTCTAAAGGCGTTGCTGAAGTCCACGCGTGAGAGACACCACGGCTGCAATACAGCATACTCTCGTTGCTAACCAACAGCGTCCCCGTGCGCAAAGCCAGATAGTTTACATAAATGCATATGTGCGTCAGCACTTCTCCCCACTAAATGTGCTGTCGGACCGGGCTGTCCAGTCCAAGTACCGGCTTCCCCGTGTGGAGATCCAACACCTCGTCACGCTGGTGTCACCACACATCCAGAGGCCAACCCGCTGCAATGTTGCCCTCAGCCTGCGTTTTTACGCAGTGGGGAGCTTCTTGGAGGTGGTGGGGGACAGCACCGGCCTCAGCAAGGCATGGGTTTCATGGAGTGTGGCAGCGTGACACCGATCCTCCTGCGTCATGCCCGCACACACATCAGAATGCCCACCACACAGGACGAGGTCCGCCAGGTCCACCGTGGATTTCATGCCATGGCTGGAATAACTGAGTGATTGGTGTCGTGGCTGGCACACGCCCATGCACACGCGTAGCATAATTGCACTTGGGTGTGGGGACCACAGGGCGTTGTGTGTGATTTATGCGCTGATAAAGTGGTGGGTGATCGATTAACCTGGCATCGATTGATTTAGTTTCAGCAACACGGCGGTGGACAGCTCCCACTAAGAGAGTCTTAGGAAGCTTCTTTGACGAGATCTTAAAAAGGCAGTTAAGAACGCATCTGGGAAACACTCGTATCTTAGCGCTCCTTCTTATCGAACCCTTTTTTCGAGCCTTCTTAAGTCCTTAAGAACGATCGAATCTGGGAAACGCAGCCAATGTTGTTTTGGAGGAGTTATCTGAGGCAGCATG
>NW_027175909.1:2177500-2265000 GCF_023055335.1 Clinocottus analis
CGTGCAGTGTTTCCCCTAGGTTTACAGCTTCAGGGGGGGGGACCTCGACGACACCGACATTGACACCGACATTGACACAAACACCAAAAAGCATTACTTTTTCTGTAAATAACATCATTTTGTGACTGCAACTGTGCTTTTTTAAATAATAAACAGAATAAAGAACAATAACTTTCAATTTAACCAAATTGCCCCGTCAGACTACAAAAAAAAACAAAATTGCAATCACTTAAAACAATAAAAATAAAGTTCTATCTGTGCAAAAAATAAATGATATGTAGTTACTACTAAATGGGTCATTTTGGAAAACTAGAAGCAAATTGCAGAACAAAACAGCATCAGGTTGTATCAGTATTAGTGCTGCAGTGAGCTGCTTTCCTCTAAACACATTTTTATAACGTGGTTGTAGACTTGATACGGCTTCTCTCAGTTTACTCTCCATGTTGGGAGGAGATCTCTTTCCGGTTTTGAGAGACGGAAAAGCAGAAAAGACGACTTCACAGAGACTTTGCGGAGATTGGATTTTGGCAAAACGCCAAAGAGTTGCGCATACGCAACGTAATTTGTTAACCGTAAACATTTACCTGAAAGTAAAGGCATTTATTATGTACTTATTAGTTACTTAGTCTGTGTACTTTCTAACGTGTGAAGCCAGCAGCTCATTGTTGGAACAAGAGACGAGCACTTTGGCTCGTTTCATTTGGATCACCGTAGAGACAGAAATGACACACTGTCGTGTAGAACCCGTCAATAAAATACGGCCGTTTAGTTTGTTGAATAACATAACAAGGTGTAGAGTTACATCGAGGCGGCTGGTTTTTTCAGTCGGGCGCCCCGCCCCCTTATTATAATGGTAGGGGAAACACTGACGTGGTATGAATTAAGTTATACATGTCCTGCATAGACTGAACCTGCAGGTAGCGCTGCCTCCACTTCGACTTCAACATTCTGGGAATACATTGACAAGTCAGACTATTGAAGAAATGAAAAATGCAGAATTGGTTCTGAAACATAAGTCAACGTGCTAACCCCGACAAAAAAAGTGTTATGTGGCTGTTGCAGGACTGTACTAAGCTTGTTTGGTCGGAGCCAGTGCACACGGTGACAAGAGCCTTTTCTCTAAATCATTTGAAACTCTCTGGATTAAACTTGAAGAATGAACAGCTGGCCTACTTTCCCAGTCCTCCCACTCCCATTCTTTCCACCTATGGTCTATTTCGCAGCCTAGTGAACTTTAAGCATAGAGGAAAAGAAAAGTTGTTAGCTTTAGAGCTCCAGAATAGCTTGGTTAAAAAATGGTATTCAGCGTGTTTTTCAAAGGCCAAATACCAGGTGGCTTGCTGTGGGTGGAGGTCTGAGCTGTCCCGACAAAAAGTAGATGAGATGCGATAAAAACAGTGCAATCCAAATGCAATGTTGTAAGCTTTCCTTTTATTGTGAAGTAGGGAGTGGTGTGGGGATAAATGCTGACAGCGTGGCTCTTTTTTTGTCAAATACCGGTAATCCTTTCAAAAGCGTAAAGAGTACTCTCCATTTGTTCTCCAGCAGACAGATGCGTGTTGCTCTTTTGCTCGATATTGACTCAAAGTTCTTTTCAAAACAAAAGTAGGTACTGCACAAGCCAAAGTCTAAAGGGCTCTTTTCCTTTGCTTTCTTTTCTTCTTTTCTTTTCTTGGTATCTGCCGACGCTTCATGTGTAAAAGGACTCTGCTTTGCTGCTGAGAGGAGGTCTTCAGTCTGGATCAAAAGTAGCAGCAGATCATTTTATTGTTTGGTTTATTGTTCAGTTGTTTTATTAAAGCGTTCCGATGTTTGTTTGGGGACTTGCTGAAATTGGAAATCTCTGCAGATGACTACTTCCCCTTCAAACTGTGCTCTATGACAACAATAAGTTAATAACAGAAATACTGTGTTTGTTTGACTGTTGCTGACTTGTCTGTGGCGTTGACTACCAGAAACAATACCAAAGACTTCTGGCTCATCTGGAGACTGGTCTGTCTGGTTTGCCTAATCTTGTCTAAGTGCTGATTCACCGTCTGCTATGAGATCCCTGATCAGGTCCACTCGCACCTCATCTGCACACGCATGCACGTCGAAACCTGTTTGGGTTGTTAGAAGACATCCGTTTACTGACACGAGTCCCGCAGTTGTTGTATGATTAGAGGGGTAAACAATCCTATCTCATGAACTCAAGGATCTGTTACTTAAACTGGACTTTGTGGATCCTCTCTCACCCCCATCACTGCTCCATGAAGCAACACAGAAAAGCAAATTCATAATACCATTCATAAAATCCACTTCAGACCAGCAGAACACCGAAGACCACTTCCTGTCAGCAGAGCCATTCAATACACACTGGAGTGTGTGTGTGTGTGTGAGTGAGTGAATGAGTGATCGATCAATCGTCTGCATCTGACTGCTCTGAGGCTGAGTCGAAGGACACAAGTGTCAGCTGGCTTTTTAAAATCCTGTCGTCCACCACTTGATTTGTCTTCTTTTTCCTGCTCCACAACATGAACTCACACACAGTCACTGTTTTGCTGTTGTTTCATTTAGTCTGTCTGAAATTTCCCTCCTGACTATTCCATGAATTCCAGGAGTGAGAGTGGCCTATTTCATATATAACTTTGAGAACGCAATAACATTCTCAGATTGGTAGTGCGTGTGTTTCTTCTTGTAGAATTAATGCACCCTTTTTTACTTGCATTGACTTAATTATTCTTTGTCTGAAATCCCTGTGAAGATGCTGCACCAGTGTACACGTCGCACTGTGTCAGACACTCTGCCCCTTTGCTCCACAGCCCGTGTGTGTGTGTGTTTGTGTTGTTTTTCTTCTTCATGCAGCAACGCTTACTCTGTTAGTTAGAGCTTAGCGGTTAGCTTGAATTAGAGACGTACCCGTTATTGAAATTTTCTTGCTCTGTTCTGATTTTTCGAATCACATTTCAAATCACTTTTTTTTTTTTTCCTTTTAATGCTCTTAACGTGAAAAACTGCAAATGTTTTATTTTATAAATAGGTCCTGTCGTTGGATGCGATGTGTATTATATCAGTTAGATCCTCGTCCTCCACAACGTTAACAGGCTACACGCAGTAGCATCATTTAGCTATGGCTGCAATACGTTTGTTCTTTGTTGTGGTGTCCATGTGTTTCTGTCCCAAGTCATCCATTCGTGTCTGGCTATGACGAGGGGGCGCAGAGTTAGCGTCAGCTGTGTGCTTGGCTATCGAGTGGTATTTCGGACTGGATAGCTACAATAATAGCTCAGTTCACAATGACAAATGGCTCATACCACTTCGGTCTTGTCAAGGGAACCACGTCTTATCATTCATTTTGCCGTATCGCGCTCACCATTCATTCATTTCAAACCGTAACGTTATTCTGCTTCCAAGCTCAAACGGCGTGCCTATCGTTTTGCCTCTTGTTCAGCTACATCCGGCGATGAGAAATTAAAATGCGTTAACGCCGTTAATACAATTGACGGTGTTAAAATTGGTTTGCGTGAACGCCGTTAATAACGTGCTAATATGACAGCACTAGTTTTTACTGATGCCATGTAGTGTGAACTCAGGATTAAATGTAGTTATTTTTTAACAAATGGTATAAAGTCTAGCCTGCAAAATGGCTGTCTGTTGGAACCAGGAAGTAGATGTGTAAAGCTACACAGAGGTCGCAGTTCACAACCCAGTTGCAAGTTCGGCATAGGGGGAAAATAACACGTGCATAAGGATCTGTTTCTTTTCATATATATTGAAGTGACATTAGTAGCAGTTTGCTCTCTGGCAACTTTGGTAAACAGTTTTTATATAAATAAGGAACATTTCAAACCCTTTAAAATCACACTGTATATACACTGAACAGGTCACAATGAGCTATAAAACTGAAAAGCATCTCTTGTGCTACGAGAGGGAAAATACAAGTGACATAAATTGAAACTATATAAAGTGTGTGCATTAGGAGGAGAGTTTAGATGGGTTCCACTGTGGCTGCATCAAAACACACAGCCCATGCGGGGTTCCCACAACACCTGGAAAACATGGAATTTTTTTCTTCATTTTCTAGGTTTGGAGAAGTCATGGAAACTGAGCAAAAGTGAACTTACATGGAAATTGAAACTGTTGCCCTGAAAAATGTTATTGGATGATGTGTAAAATAGTAATAAAATGAAACTATTGAGCACAGAATTAAGATGCGTTTATAAAAAACATTTACATGTGAATAGCTTTTACTGTATATAGAAATGGATAATCTTATGTTGTAGAGCATGGGTGTCAAACGCATTTTAGTGAAGCGGCCACATGCTGCAAATTTTGATCTTAAGTGAGCTGGATATGTAAAATCACAGCAAAATAACGCATAGCTAATGACAATATGTCTCTATGTTTAAATCAGTGGTGAAGGTTTTTGGATGATAAACCCTATTTTAGGTTCTTTCAATAAATTAGAAACATAAAGACCAACAATTCAGACATCAGCCCACCGTTTGTCTGCCTGGGCTCTCTGCAGATTCCCTATTTTTGTGACGCGTTTGTGACGCCACTTTCATGACGTGATCCATTTTAATTGACTTGCAACACAATGCCTAGCGGTGAAAAATACAGTGAAATGTCCAAAAACGTTATCCTCCATTTGCAGCTTATACTTTCTCACAGAATTTATGTTTTTCTCCCCATCATCGACGGTGGATCGTCTGTAGCCCACTGAGACAGAACGGGTCCAGTCCACTCTGATCCGGTCCAGCGCTTCTACGAGAGCGCTAAAATATAATTCACTGTCGTGGTGTCTGTCATGGGGATCAACTCAAGGAACTCCTCGGTGACCGCCAAAATCTTATAAACACCACAAATGAATTAGGGGATCGGTGGTTTGAATCTCAGCCCTGCTATTTTTAATTTTAATTTTATTTTAATTTTGTCATTTTAACAGTAAATGTATACTCTGGTTTTACGCTGATACGCAAGATCCCCCTTGCACAGGGGCCTATAGATCATCACTTAATATTGTATCTGGAAAAACAGGAGGTAGCAAAGAAATTTCTTTTCGAGGCAATTGTGGGAACACTGCCGTGTGTAACCTGTATAACGTTATGCTGCTTCATTCATTGGACAAATCTGGGTGGGTTCGAACGTGAGTTCGCTTGCCAGGATGTTTCCCTTCTCATTCTTTAGTCGTTTTTTAAAATACCTTGTTCATGCCAGTCGACGAAATTGTGTTAAAGATCAAGTGTTCCTCGACTAAAAAGTTTTCGTTCACATCCCCTCCATCGGTGGAGCAATCCAAAGGAAACAAAGGATCGTTCCAGTTTGACTGTTTGGCGCTGTGGAATGTCTGTTTTTAATAAATCATGAAGTATGTGCCTATTCTGGTATAAATAACACCCTATTGTATTTACTGGTAATGCATATTTGAAAAGGGCTCAATAAATCTCCTTTGTGAGCGTGAATGAATCCCCATGTAGACTAAGCTGCACCATCCATCAGAGCACCATCTTGGCTAAAGGCTTAGAAATGTTGAACAACATCATACGGCTGCTGTTTCAAATAATACATCCATCAATTTGAATGGATTTAGAATTCATGAACCCCCGTCGAAATCAGCAGAGAGAAATAGCTGTTTGCCTCTCTCGCGAGAAAGTGATGGACAGAGGGTCCATCACGCTCTCTCTCTCGCTCTCTTAGCCCTTCAAGGACGTAATATGATGTTAATAATAAATAAAAATCAATGTAACACAGTTTTTTAGTAAAAGGCTGATTAAGAGACCCGCCTGACCTTCTTGTTCTGTGTGTGCAGTGCTTCAGCAGAGTGCCAGTAACTGTGCAAACATTTGTAGGAAGACAAGTCTGTGTAAAGTATGACTGTTGTAATGTCTCACATGCCCTCAGCAAGAACACGCACGCGCGCACGCACGCGCGCACGCACGCGTGTGAGTCTACCTCACAGCTCACACACACACACACACACGCACACGCACACGCACACGCACACATACACACACAGTTGAGAGAGTGCATAAAGCTCTGATTGAAAAGCCTTGGATATGAGTGTTGGAGTTTAGTGACAAACAGAACTCAGGACAGTAAGAATCATGTCCGTGTCTACTTTGGTATTCAAAGTCTCAATCGTTTTTTCTCTCCTCCTTCCTCCAGCCCTTCAGTGTCACTGTGACCGCTGCAGCGCCAACTCCAGCTGCACGACGGATGGCGTCTGCTTCGTCGCCATCCGCAAGTCGGGTAGCCAGCTCACCACCGAGCAACGGCAGTGTGTGCGCGAGAACGAGCTCATCCCGCGAGACCGGCCTTTTATCTGCGCCCCGTCCGTCAAGCGTGACTCCGGAATTTACCCAATGTGCTGCAACACGGACTACTGCAACAAGGAGCCCAACCTGGAAATCCCTGGTAAAAAAACAACAACAAACAGTTCTTTACATTGTCTCTGTTTTTCAGAAAGGCTTTAATGTCAATAACAAATGTCAAGAACCAAAGCAAGGAGTTGCACGGACTTACCCCATCCCATGAAGAACAGACAGACTGCAGGTTTTCATTTCACTTAATCACGTCTTTTTAAAGGAAATGTATATGTATTATTTGTGTAGTATTAATAGTTCAGGGCAAAAGTTTTAAGTAGCATTCATCTTACACCACTAAATAAACCAACATTCCTAGTAAGTAAAGGGGTTAAAAAATCCGGCCCTGAAATACACAACTCTGTCGGCTAAGTTAATTTCCAAATATTAGCTGCTTGCTTTGGTGTGACCACTGCGGTTATAGAATGAAGTATGGATTCAATCTAAGGTGCCAGCAGAAACATTTTTGTTTGTTATTAATTGGTATCAAGTCTTTCTCATGGGGGGGAAACACCCCAAGTTGCGACTTACTCCCGGTCATGCTGCTCCAATATGAGTTTATTTATTTTGAATGTAAATTGCCCTCAAATTGGACGCTGCACAGACTGACAAACAAACAGATATTCCTTGATTTTATAGTTTCCATTCAGTTATTCTTAAGTTTCCAGGAGACAAGAATACATCCCAGCATGCAATGGTAGAGCATGCAATGGTAGAGACTATAACAGTAGTGGAGGATTCTGACTTTGTAGGTCAGCTGGATCTTCTGTCTAGAGGTGTATTTAATCTCCTTACAGAGGTGTGTGTGTGCTTCAGGCCAACTCTCCCATCAGCCTAGCAGATGGAGTGTACCCCCGCACCACTTGGCCTATCAGCTTCCTGGCTTGTGGCTTCAGCCCTGCTACTTGCCAGCAGTCAGTATGCTCAAAGTGAACCTTCCCAATAGTTCGCGGCCTCCCCTGATCCCCCGCGCGTTGATCTTTGAGCCAGACATGACCCAGCACACTCGCAGGTCACAGCTTTCGATCCGGCTCACTTCATCTTCACTAACCCGTGTGTTCTTCTCCCGTCCGTCATGTAGGTCCCGCTGAGAAGCCTCCCCCTCTGGGACCCGTGGCCCTTGCAGCGGTGATCGCCTGCCCTGTGTGCGTGCTCTGCCTGCTCCTGGTCCTGGCATTCTACGTCTGCCACAGCCACCGAGGCCTGGGGGCCGGGGCCGCTGGAGCCCACCACCACCACCACCACCGGGTGCCCAATGAAGAGGACCCCTCCATGGATCACCCCTTCATCACCGTGGGAACGACGTTGAAGGACCTCATCTACGACATGACCACATCAGGCTCTGGATCAGGTAGTGTGTGTGTGTGTGTGTGTGTGTGTGTGTGTGTGTGTGTGTGTGTGTGTGTGTATTGGACTGATACTAATAATACACTGCCGGGCCAAAAGAAAAGTCGCCACCTAGATTTAACTACTACTGTCTACTGTGCAAGCCTGTGGGGGCTGTGCTATGATCTGGGGTTGCTGCAGTTGGTCAGGTCTCGGTTTTAGCAATGGCCAGTTCAATGGATTTTTTCTTCCCTGATGGCACGGCCATATTCCAAGATGACAATGCCAGGATTCATCGGGCTCAAATTGTGAAAGAGTGGTTCAGGAAGCATAAGACATCATTTTCACACATGGATTGGCCAACACAGAGTCCAGACCTTAACCCCATTGAGAATCTTTGGGATGTGCTGAAAAGGCTTTGCACGGCGGTCAGACTCAACCATCATCAATACAAGATCTTGGTGAGAAATTAATTCAACACTGGATGTAAAAAAATCTTGGGACATTGCAGAAACAATGCCACAGCAAATGTGTGCCGCAATCAAAGCTAAAGGCAGTCCAACGAAATATTAGTGTGTGTACCTTTTTTTTGGTGGTGACTTTTTTTTTGGACCTGGCAGTGTAGATCCTCACATAAATGAGAATGGATGGTTGTGCAGAATAAAGCACAACAAGTGTCTGCCGGTTGCCAGGCAACCTTGCGGCGACGTCAAAGCTCCAGAAAGTTACTGCACCTTGGCAGGAAGTAGTCTCAGTGAGTTGTAGCGTGAGGCTTTTTCATTCCGTTTATGAAACTAAGTTTTGAAAACTTGGACTACACGTCTGCGGCTGTAGCTCAGGGGGGTGAGTGGTCATCCCGTTACTACAAGGTAGCCGGTTCAATTCCCAGTTCCCTCGTAGTTTGAAGTGTACTCTGAGCAAGACGCCCAAACCCTGGTTGCTCACTGGGCGCCTCACAGGGCAGCCCACTGCTCTTTAGTTAAAGATGGGTTAAATGCAGAGAAGAACTTCCCTAAGAGGATTAATGAAGTGCATGTTTTTTTCCGTTTTCGTGTGTGTGCTCGTGTGTATATGTGTACATGCAACAGACGTTTGCAGCTTTAGACTGTGCAACTGCTTAAACACACACTCTGCACTGGCAAAAGCTGTTCTCCATGTTAGCCATGAATTAGCACCTCTCTGAGGAGACTGGCACCTCCGACAAGCTGCCAAGCGAAATGTGTGCGTGCGTGTGCGTGCGCGCGTGTGCTGTTTTAATCACTGTACTGAGTCAGAATTTGTGTGTGGTGAATGTTGAAATCGGATGAGGATTCTCATTCCGCTGTCATTTCCTCATCGTCAGTTTCTGGACAGAGTCCATGCTTGGACAGAGTTGCATCTGTCCTAGCATTTCTTCTTATTTTCTTGTTGGAAAATCTAACTGGGCACATGCAAGATACGGAAACTCTATTTCACTTCTCCAAACAAGATAAAGATTAAAGATGGGTGAACTGCAGCGAAAATAAATATTCTCACACATGCACATGACTTTGCTCTTCTTTTATCTGCTGACTTGAGTTTTTTTCATTATGCGTTTTCATTTCCTGTTTTTCCAGTCAGCCAGCGATAAACATATGGGAATAGTTAAGTAATGTTTGAAGTGAAACAGAAATGATTGTGTCTGACTAACAGCAAATAGCAAATACTCACAAATCTGTTGTTGCTCAATCGATGAAAGCGTCAGGAGTCATAAAGGGGTGTGTGTGTGTGTGTGTGTGTGTGTGTGTGTGTGTGTGTGTGTGTGTGTGTGTGTGTGTGTGTGTGTGTGTGTGTGTGTGTGTGTGTGTGTGTGTGTGTGTGTGTGTGTGTGTGTGTATATACATATATATATATATATATATATATATATATATATATATATATATATATATATATATATATATATATACATATATATACATATATATATATATATACATATATATACATATATATACATATATATACATATATATATATATATATGTACATATATATATATATATATATATATATGTGTACATATATATATATATATATATATATATATGTGTACATATATATATATATATATGTACATATATGTGTATGTGTGTATATATATATATATGTGTATGTATATATTTAATAGGGAAAAAATATTATAATAGATGCAGTGTATTTGTTAAAAACAATTACATTATAAAATATATATAATTTTTGATTCTTAAAAAAAATAATAATGCGACTATAAAATAGCTACTTTGCAATTTTGTTTAGGCCAGCAGAGACGGCCTTGCTGGCCATGACGGCCCGCCACTGAGATTTTTTGAGAGAGTTTATGTGGCATGACTGTACTGAATGCTGAGGTGAAGTCTATGAAAAGCAGTCTTGCATAGGTGTTCTTGCCCTCTATGTGCTTGTGGATGATGTTAACTGCATCGTCAGTGGACCGGTTCTGGCGTTACTCAAACTTACAGATTGCCTTCATCTGAAGAAGTTTACCAAAATAAACAACTAAGCCTATTCTTTCTGAACCCTGCTTCTCCCTCTAGGCCTACCGCTGTTGGTCCAGAGGACCATCGCCAGGACCATCATCCTCCAGGAGAGCATCGGGAAGGGCCGCTTCGGGGAGGTGTGGCGAGGCAAGTGGCGCGGAGAGGAGGTAGCCGTGAAGATCTTCTCCTCCCGCGAGGAGCGCTCCTGGTTCCGCGAGGCCGAGATTTACCAGACTGTGATGCTGAGGCATGAGAACATCCTGGGCTTCATCGCCGCCGACAACAAAGGTGAGAAACCCCACACAAGATCAGAGTGCACACACAGGGAAAAACGGAACCAAAGTCAGACTAGAGCCATTGAGAAGGAGCAGGAATAATTTGGATGACAACAGATGCTAATTAAAGTGCGATCAAAGAAGAGGGTTGATTTGAGTGTATTCGACTCCTAAACCTGTAAAAGAGATCTTCATCCGGCTGGGCTGGTAATTACAAGTGAACCTTGAGCTGTTCGGACTAGAGAAGCAGCTCTGGTAAACAGGTGAAGCCTTTAACAGAGATTCATTGTAAATAGACCGGCTAGTAGACAGTGTGGGGGAGGAACATTCCTCAGCCAAGGCCAAGTACACATTACCACACAGTCTGACAGCTCACACACACACACACACACACACACACACACACACACACACACACACACACACACACACACACACACACACACACACACACACACACACATCTTTTCCCTTTTTTTAAAATTACTGTTAGGTTGCATAGCTTTCTAATTTGTTGAGGTAGTTTCTGGTTTGCATTAGCAAGAAGGAGCAGAAGGCGTCTGCACATGCTTAATAATTATGTATGAAACTGCCGATCAGATCTCTTTACCTTTTAATCAAAAGTGCCCAAACGATGTTCCTGATAATATTGCTCAAACATTTAAATCTTAATAAATCTGTCTCTGCCACTTCATAGACAATTGTTTGAGTCGAAAACCTGCTAAAACATCCCATTAAGTTCAAACTGCACTCTGATTTCTTGAAAACTATTTTAGTACCACTACATACCAGTACATACAATTGATGACATATCTGAGCAACCTAAATGGTTCTCATGGCATGCAGAATGAGGCAGTGGTTGCGCTTTCCAATCAGTTTTTGTCGTACAATCACGCGGTTACTGTCACGTTTGTATCGGACTTTGTTGCCGTTGGTTCACCTGCTGAGATGGTCTTTTAGTCAGAATCTCAGTGAGGTGTGAACAGCATATGGGTACAATCGGGCAATTTATTTATTCAACGAAGGTCTCCTCAACATCCCACCAGAAGGGAGCCCCTCCCCAGAGGAAAGCTGTTCAAAAAATTTACTCGACACCTGGTGGTAAAATCATCAATCAGGACATGTATTCATTGCAAGGAAGGAGCAGAGTCAGAAGTACAACGTGATAGACAAATTGCATATCCAAGTCTGCTCAAAAAATGAGCCAAGCACTACCTTCTTAAATAGCTTAAGGTTATCAATACACCAAGGCCACCATGAATTCATGGCTTCATCCCACCATTACATCTTTAGATTGCCCTTGGCATTATATGATAACAATGTTTCTTCCAACAAGAGCAAAGGGAATAGAGGAAGAAACACAGGGCTGGAGGTCATCTGAGACCTGCTGTCTGAGTCCTGTTAGTTTGCTGCTGAGGAAAACAAAAGATTTCCTAATTTTCTGCTTCACAATAAAAAGGCTTTTGAATAACAGAATCATGTGAATTATATTTTTGATGAAATTATACAAAAATGTGTTCATCAAATAAGCAAAACTTTTTCGAGGCTATTCTTCCATAAAAACAAGTCTACTAATACTGCAGGGAGGAAGAGTAAGTGCCAAAAATAACAGGGTAATTGTATTGTGAAGGATTTATTGGAAATGAGATAAATCAATCCACTGTTTTACAGTCGTTTCTTTGATCATAAAATATCACAAGCTTATTAGGCAGGTTACATAGAATTGTCAAAAGTGGACAAATTAAAATCTGGTGCATCTGATCGCAAAAGTTGCATGTCCACAACATTTTAGCACTATATCATAAGACGGGCTCTTTGTTGGGAGAGCAAAAGGAGGAAGCAGGCGGTTTTATCATGAACCTTTTTGTCTCCTTGCTCGTCTGCCTGTCTTTGCATAGATAACGGGACGTGGACTCAGCTGTGGCTGGTGTCGGATTACCACGAGCACGGCTCCCTGTTTGACTACCTGAACCGCTACACCGTCACTGTGGAGGGCATGATCAAGCTGTCCCTGTCCACGGCCAGCGGGCTCGCCCACCTCCACATGGAGATAGTGGGAACACAAGGTGAGAGACACACACAGACACACACACACACACTTATATCTGTCCCATACACATACGCTCCTTCCTACATAAGTGTGCATCATGTGTGAGGTACAGCTGGCCTACGTCAGCCGGTTTCTGTTGAACGTACGTCCATCTGTCTCCAGGGAAGCCGGCTATCGCACACAGAGACCTGAAGTCAAAGAACATTCTGGTGAAAAAAAACGGGACCTGCTGCATCGCAGACCTGGGTCTCGCTGTCCGCCACGACTCGGCCACTGACACCATCGACATCGCACCAAACCACAGAGTGGGAACCAAAAGGTACCTGCATGCCGCACACAGCCCTTTACCCCATTTCCTTAGAAACAGTTAACTTGGCGGGGGACACCATCTTCTAGTTCTGTATCCATCAGGATTCCATCAGGACGTGTCTGGCATGGTCATTTTGTCCCGTCTTGAAACTAATGTTGCACGGTATATCTATACTTAAAAAGTACCGCGGTACTCTTACATAAAAAATTATACGATTTTGTAAATTTATTTGTATCGATATTTCATTAAAATGGCGTGAATCAGAGCGCACTCACTGGTCCGCTCCCTTTGCTGCCTGCATGTACGGACGGAGCTCAAGGAGGCAGGGTTGCCCGGTGCTCACACATGCAACAGGCCGTGCTCACTCACACCGAGTGATCAGGGGAGACATGGCTTGTTGGAAAAAAAGATGCCAGAAATGAAATCTAGAAATACTTTGGCTACATTGCAGTCTTTAAAGAAAAGCCCAGTGACACAAAGAGACTTGTCTGCAAAACTGGTTTCAAAGCCACACAGACCAATGGCAGCAACACGTAAAACATGGCAAAGCAGATAGACAACCCAAACAATAGGCCTACATAGCCCTGTATAATTAATGCTAAGATGCCATGTAGTTTTCATCAATATCTTGCTGTAGGCTAATACTAATATTAATGCCATTTGTTAAGTGTTCAAAAGGCTGGGCAGCAACAAGCTTGTAAAAAAGGCAAGAATACAGATGTTTTCTTTATTACTATTAGAGATAAATATACCAGTATCGTATTTGTGGTATCATATCCCATTTGTGGTATTAAATCAAATTCTGGTATCGTAAGTATAGAGTATCAGGATATTTATGGCAGGTATTGTATCAAAGTCATACTTTTGGTATTGTGACAACCCTACTTGAAACACTGTGTAGGCAGGTCATTACAAAGGGTGGAAACGGTCGCTGCTCCAAGCAGCAGAGATTAGCGGCGTGTATTTACAGTGGACAACAGGACTTAGGTACGTCATGGACCCTGAACTGAATCTTCTGCCCCAACTTCCCAAACACTCTTCCAAGACTGCCACCATGCAGCCTTGAGTTATTGCTTTCTACTCCTGGTGCAACTTAAGGACATGCAACAAACTGGGTCGAGTCAGGGAGGTTTCTGCGAATTCTGTCGGCTAACCAGGATTTTGTGATGGTGCCGGTATCCGATGCAGTGCTTGATGAGACTGAGGTCGCTCTCCCTTTGTGTGAGCGTGTGTTTCAATCCGAGCTTTTCCATTCTTTGACGACGACGGGCTTTAAATGCATGTGCCCCAATGGTTGGCTCACGGCTGCCACTCTGCACTGCTCTCATAAGGTGGTTGCAGCTGTTAGTCACTGTGGAATGCCTTGCACCCACACTCTTGATTCCCCCTCAGGTAAACACTGTTAGCTATGTCAGCACTGTTTTTGCCGTTTGCACTAAAAGCAGCATTAGCAACACTAGCTGCAAACCGCCAGCTCAGCTGGTGCCATGCCGAGAAGCAATAGAAATGCTACCAAAGCTCTATGTAGCACCCTTCTTAAAGTTATTTAAATCAATCCCGCGTATTGCTCTACATTGCAGTGCATGACAAAAAAAAACAGTTGTTTTACACTCTTGTTTTATTAGAATTCTTACCCCCAAAAAAAAAAAAAACGTCTCTGTAACCCTCTTAGCCTTGTCGCTGTCTGGAAGGAGTTTTCCTCTCCTTAAAATTACTAATTGTTTGTGTGTGTGCTTTTGTTGTACAAAGTCACATTTAATTGAAACTGAAAAAAATATCTGAGTGAAAGCTGATGAAGTACAACTGTGTTACAGTCACCACACAAATAGCCATTCACCTCCTCCTACTTCTTTCCCAGACTGATGTGGGTTCTAACTTTCCCTTTGTGAGTCTCTGTCCACATGTCTATTGTTCTAATATGTAGACTTCTCTACCTGCGGGGTTGTAAAGTTAGCAGAACATTGAGGGCAGCATTCTTCTCTTTCCTCCTTCCCACAGCATAACTTTCCTCCCGCTCTTCTTCTTCTTTTTCTTCTTTTTCTTCTTACTTGTTTATAACATTTCCTTGCTCCGTGTCTGGGCCGATGGTTTGATGCTGCAGGCGTATTCCAGTGCCACTAAATGATTCAATGAGCCTCGGGTCAGGGGAGACTCCATGTTGCATATTGATGGTCTAATCCCACCAGTGTTTCTTTTTTTTAAACTTCATTATGCCTAGCTGCCAGCAAAGAATCAGTCCAACTCTTTATTAGACAACATGTAATTTGGTTTGCAATGTGAACGCATACTGATTTCATTATCTCCGCCAGGAGGATCATGCTATTAGTTAAGTAAGTAAGTGAGTGAGTCTGTCTACAGATAATCTCTCGTTCTGCCGCAGCAAACTGCCATCATATTTTTGGTGGGCAGTTATTGCTGCAGACTCAAGGACCTCTGGTGGTTATGGCGACTCTCACTTTCTCCAAACACCTTTTATTTCCAGTTTCATACAGCAGTTGTCTGCCTGCTGACTCCTCACTTACTAATCTAAACTGGCTCCCGACCACTAGGTAGATGTGCATCTCCAACCTAGGCGGGGTAACGTTTTCGCGTAGTGTTTGGCTGTCGGAACACACTGCTGCGTACCTATTGGCCACTACTCTGCGGCTTTCTTATAATGTTTTGGGTGGTGTGTTTGTCGAATGGCTAACATATTATCGGTACACACACTTGGTGATATTAATTAACTAATCAAAGATTGTACGGCGTGTCTTATACGACGACTTTGAGCCGATTTGTTGCATACATCGGTGTGTTTTAATGTGATTTACAACAACTTGCACGTCTAGACTTTGGGGGTCAACCAACTGTGGGTTGGGTTTCTTCAATCACACAATTCAGCCGCGTCGTTGCAGACACACCTCTGAACTGCAGGTGCCGAGTGCACTTTTCTAGTTAATTAAGCCATCTGTTTTAGCACCTAAAGATTTGA
The DNA here is from genome assembly GCF_023055335.1 of Clinocottus analis. Classification (NCBI taxonomy): domain Eukaryota; kingdom Metazoa; phylum Chordata; class Actinopteri; order Perciformes; family Cottidae; genus Clinocottus; species Clinocottus analis. Next base: position 2,193,272 of record NW_027175909.1, read on the forward strand.
GTCCCGCTTATGTAAAGCTGTTCGACTTTGAACAACAACACACTGATATCTCGTGCCATCTGGAGTAGGATCTCCGTCGATTCTCCGTTTCCTTGTAAGGGCTGCGTCATCTTTCTTAACTCCAGGGCCACTCGGGTTTGGAGTACGTCGTGGATCTCCTGTCGAAATGTGTTGTAGCTTACCATCTTGTCTACTGCATTCATATCAATATGTCCCCTCCATTGCTCCTTTGCTTGGAAATCATTGACGATCATTCCTTAAATGAAAAATTTAACAGAACGGGTAACTCAAGTTTTCTCCCCTCGAGATGCACTCCATGAAGCCTAGTTTATGCTTCTGCGTCAGGTCGACTGCGTACTTACGCTGTCGACCCTACGCCGTCATTGAGCATTCGAAGTTCTGCGTCGAGGGACCACGTTGCTCTGCAATTCGCTGCTGTGCCACCAGTAGGGTGTGGCTGTGTGCTTTCAGTCGGAGATCATCAAAATTGAAGAGCAAATGCTTATATTGCAAATGTTGAAGCGCAGGCGTCAGAAGACGTTTGCAAAGGTGGTCTGTACGACCACTAAAAAAAAAAAAAGCAACTGCCGGAAATTACGTTCTGAGCGGACCAATTACAGCGGTTGCGGTCCGCGTCAACACAATCTTTGATCACAGCACAAATACATCAGAATCAGCTTTAATAGCCATGTACATTTTCACATACAAAGAATTTGACACCGGATTCTGCGCTTTGTATTTCTTTTCAGTGCAAGCGCAAGATATAAAAAGATAAATATAAAAGAAAGACCCAAAAAAATAAGACGGTAGTAGTCCAGAAAGTGCAGCTAGTGCAGGTGGAAGTGTCTGATTAATTGTTCAATTGTTCATCAGGCCAGTGGAAAAAAGCTGTTCTTGTGTCTGGTGGTTTTGGCATACAGTGTTCTGTAGCGCCTACCAGAGGGGAGGAGTTGGAGCTTCCTGACTCTGGAGGTGTACAAGTCCAGGATCGAGGGCAGGCTGGAACCAGTAGTTCTCTCTGCAGACCTGACGATCCGTTGCAGTCTGGCTCTGTCTTGTTTGGTGGCCTACTCAAACCACACAGTGATGAAAGAGCAGAGGACAGACTGGATGATGGTAGAGTAAAACAGGATCAGCTGCTCCTGAGGCAAGTTGTATTTCCTGAGCTGGTGCAGAAAGTACAGCTTCTGCTGGGCCTTCTTGCGGATGGTGTTGATGTTGGAGGCCCACTTCAGGTCCCAGGAGATTGTGGATCCAAGAAACCTGAAGGTCTCCACCGCAGAAACAGTGCTGTTGTGTATGGTGACTTGGGGAAGTGTTGGGGGGCTCCGCCTTAAGTCCACTATCATCTCTACAGTCTTGGACTTGTTCAGCTCCAGGTGGCTCTGACCACACCAGAGGACCAGCTGTTCAACCTCCTGTCTATATGCAGACTTGCGTAAGTCCCTGGGGAGTCGAGGTGTTGCAGCATATGGTGCAGTCCCATATTTATTGCATCATCCGCCGACCTGTTTGCTCGGTAGGCAAACTGCAGGGGTTCCAGCAGGGGCCCTTTGATGTCCTTCAGATCTGTCAACACCAGTCTTTCAAAGGATTTTATGACCACAAACGTCAGGGCGACGAGTCTGGCGTCATTTAATCCTGTGATGGAGGATTTCTTGGGGACCGGGATGATCAAGGAGCGCTTGAAGCAAGAGGGCACTTCACACAGCTCCAGTGATCGATTGAAGATCAGCGTGAAGATGGGGCCCAGCTGGTCAGCACAGACTTTCAGGCGGGAGGGGACACGCCGTCTGGGCCCGAAGCCTTTCTGATCTTCTGTTTGTGGAAGAGCCGACTCACATCCTCTTCGCGGATCCTCCTGGGGGGTTGGATGGAAGAGGTGAGGAGAGGGCAGAGAGTTGAGGTGGTGAAGGTGATTGTTCGATGATGGGGTAGTTGGACGGGATGGAAGTGGGCTTGTCAAACCTGCAGTAGAACCCATTCAGGTTGTCGGTAATTGTTCTCAGTGGGGGGATGGTCTGTTGTAGTTGGTGAGTATTTCCAGGCCTCGCCCAACTGATGAGGGGTCGTTGGCTGAACACTTTTTTTCCAGCTTTTTAGTGTAGCTCTTCTTAACTACTCTGATCTCCCTCGTCAGTATGTTCCTGGCCTGGTTGTACAGAATCCTGTCCCCACTACTGTAAGCCTTCTCTTTAGCCTGACGAACCTGCCTGAGTCTTGCAGTGAACCAGGGTTTATTGTTGTTGAATGTTCGCAAGGTTTTAGTCTGCACACACATGTCTTCACAAAAGCTGATGTATGATGTCACAGTGTCAGTGAGCTCATCGAAGTCTGTAGCAGCAGCCTTAAAAACACTCCAATCAGTGGAGGCAAAGCAGGACTGTAGCTCCAGCTTCGCCTCTGTGGTCCATTTCTTCAGTCTTCACCACAGGCTTTGCAGATTTTAGTTTCTGCCTGTAGGACGGGAGAAGATGGAAGGCAGTGGTCAGAGAGTCCCAAAGCTGCACGAGGGACTAAACGCTATGCGTCCTTTTATTGCATGGTAACAGTGGTCCAGTATGTTGTTGTCCCTGATGCTACACTTGATGTGCTGTCTGTATTTTAGCAGTTCTTTGCTGAGGTTTGCGCTGTTAAAGTCCCCAAGAACAATGAGCAGGGAGTCTGGGTGTTTGTGCTCCACTGTGGTAATCTGCTTGTGTGTGTTTTCACTGACTGTAAGTTATTTACAGTCAGTGAAATCGAATTATCCCTTTCATGTAAACACCTTTTGTTTGAATAAGTGCGGTCCGACTACGATCCGATTAACACCCCTGGATAACTCGATCTGACTCGGTTGATAATTCGGACATCGCGGCATGTGAACGGTGAATTGGATTAGGAACTGGACTATGCCTCTTTGCGCATCCTCGAGATCCCTCCGCCCTTCTCCCTCCTTCCCTCCCAGGTCATGACCCGGAAGTCAAGTTGTCACTGCCGGGAGCCGGCCGGCAGAGACAAACAAACGTAAAAGTCGGGTTACGAGCCGATACAACCTTAGGTGGGTGCGCCGCTAGCTCTCTGATGTAGCCAGCTAGTGCTGCTGCTAGTTCCCTGTTTGCTCTCCGCTAGCTCCCCGACAACCACCGAAGGTAGCGGGGTTCTCTCCATTATGAAGAGTGAAGAGGTCAAGCGGAGATGGCTGTATCACCACTACATGTAATGAAGACAGCGCCACCTATTGTATCGGATATCACATGCTTTCGGCCAATGATTTGATTCATTCACTGCCATGTATATTAGGATAATAGCAGTTGCCCCGAAAGATAGCATAGTCCGAAAGCAAGATTCGAATTGATACCATCATGTAAACGCACTGACTGATGTAAATAAAGCCAGCTTTCTTTTTAAATTTAATTAACCTCTTTGCAACATAATTACATTTTCTCTCAAGTTTTTAAAAAAATATTGAAGGTGTCTGTGATGTCATTTAAGCGACACAGAAGTGCTCCAGTCATTATTTCTTCCCCGCTCAGTTCAAGAATTAAATTAAGAGTTTCTCTCTCATGGCCAGAGTGGGAGATCCAGTATTCAAGGGCACCGTTGAATCCGGAACATCAGCGGCGCAGCAGCGCCCACAGGTTTAGCAAACATAGGAACTTTGCAGCGCCCTGCTGTTATGTTCACATGATTCAATCAGGGCTCCCAATGAGGCACTTTTCAAATTAGAGTCTCTGGAGGCATCACTCACATCCATCCTGCTGACTTCAGATGGCTGCAGGGATTTATCGAAGTGAGGGGAAAGGATGTTCTTCATGTCACGGCTAAAAAAGCTGTTAATGCCCCAAATAATGTTGCGATTATTTATAGATTGGTACTTCAAAACTGTTTCTGCGGTTTTACAGAGTTTGTGAACATTTGAATTCACTTTAATTATCATATTTTCTCTTAAGCCCTACTTCTTTCTTTCTGGTATATTTTGCGCTTAACAGAATTAAGATGGAAGCACAAAAACGTCTTTTTTTCCTTTTCTTCTAACACTTGAGGATGAACAACAATGTGGGATCTGAAGGCAGAACACCGGTGGCAAAGCAGACAGAGGATATTAAAACAGGAGGATTCTTTACTCGATTTCTAATTAAGAGGAGTGTGGGGAGTGATGTTACAGGACCTGATGTATCTAAATCATTCCACATGGACTGTTTGGCACAAGTCATTCAATGAATCAATTTGGTTTAGTTTAAGCGAAAAGGCTTTGTAAGCATGGACTTTATCATCTCCTCCGTCTTCAGAAGCTTTTGGCTTAATATGTTACTGTACAAACGGATTGAAAGTGTCTGACGCTTGCGTTCTAGCGTGTTTTAAAAGGCCAACAGTGTTTCCATTAAGGAATGTCAAATGAGGACCCGGGAGCACAAAGCTGTGTTTTCTTTCTGCAGCTGCTTGGAGAGAGCAAAAGGGAATAAAAATGGATTGGATATGGATTTTCTTTTTTTTTAAATAAATCAATTGTTAATTAATATTGACAATACTACTTTTGATTTTGTTGGTTGCAAAGATTGTTTGAGGTAAGCAAAGCTTCTCACTGTACAACGTCTAGTGGAGGGCTTTTGTTTTGTAAACGGACCTGCATTTGCATAGCGCCTTTCTAGCGCTCTACACTAAGTGTCATCATGTAGAGGGGCTGAGACTCAAACCAGCAATTTATCGCTTTGATTTGATTGTACCTCTGAGCCGCAATAACTCCGGTGATACGATTTCCAATTCGTAAATATTTGTGACATCGATTTCACTTATCTAGCTTAACCCTCATCCAAATCACCTCTTTAATTTAATCTTATCCACTTAACAGTTTTGAACGTGTACCGTCATTATTTAGTCAAAAAGATTAATTGGTATCTGTAAAATACAACAATGTTGCCTCAATAGACCTTTTTTCTTAAATAATGCTGGTTCTGTGTTGGCGCTCAAAGTCTGATTCCTTCAGTACAGTTTTGGTGGTTATTCTCTTCCCACGCATATCTGTGTAATTGAGCAACTCATTCCATGAAATGTAATAATTTTACTGTCATGGTACAAACAATGACTGCGTAAGCAAGAACAATTTTGACAATTGTCTCATCTCTCCGCTCAGGTATATGGCTCCGGAGGTCCTGGACGACTCCATAAACATGAAACACTTTGAGTCTTTCAAGCGGGCTGACATCTACGCCATGGGCCTGGTCTTTTGGGAGATCGCCAGCCGCTGCTCCATGGGAGGTGAGGCGCCAATGCGAAGGCTAAACGAGGAAGGGAGCAATGAATAGTTAGAGTACGGAGGTAAAAACCACCTTGTTTGTTTTTCTGTCAGGCATCCATGAAGACTACCAGCTGCCCTACTATGACCTGGTTCAGTCGGATCCGTCGGTGGAGGAGATGAGGAAGGTGGTTTGTGAGCAGAAACTTCGGCCCAACATTCCCAACCGCTGGCAGAGCTGTGAGGTAGGACACGCACAACCGCCTCTTTGTGAAGTCGGGGTAGATGGATTCTCCCCAAGGCGTTCCATTGTAATTTGTAGAATTTTAGGAAACAAATCTTTTTCCCCATGAGGGTATCGGTGAGTCCATAGGCTTCAGTTCACCAGTCTAGTTTCCATCTACAGTAGCGAGGCAGTAGTATGACACATAAATAATTGAAAATAATTTCCCAATAATGAACACGTGTACATAGCGGTTGCTCGCCGTTCTCGGCGGTCGGCTCATCAATAGCGCAGTGCTGTAATCTTGCGTCCGCTGCAACAGCTATGCCCTGACTCCTTCTCACTTACGTGAAACACACACAGGCAGGCTGGTTTCCGTAATCCACAGAGAGAAGCAACCACTCAGCCGAGAGGGAGGGAGGGTGTGTGAGTGTGTTGAATCAGTCTCTGGATTCAGTTAGTTTTCACTGTATTGTACCACAAACACATGCACACTTCACAGAAAGTAGTATTAGTTTGCTTACTGTGTTGAGAGTCATTACAATTTAATTTGATCTTACTGTTCCCCAAAACAAATATTACGTGATGCACGATGAATCCAGCTCAGTCAGACAGGACCACATAGTCGCCAACTCTTTCTCGGCTGTTCAAACCAGAAATTTGTTGTCGTCTGTTGTGTCCTTTGACGTCCGCCACCTTTTGTCTGGCAACAACCAGACAGCCGTTTATATTTGTGGATCTGGAATGAATCTGCCTTCTTGTCTCCAATTATAATACCCGCGCCTGGTTTTTACCATAAGGATCATGTTTCTCTCACTGCCCCAAAGAACATCCTGAGAAATCCTCTCTCAACACGGGGTGACGAGACCTTTGAGCCAAGGGCAGCGTGTTGATTTTTTTAACCGCAGCTGTACTCTTTTTTTCCTCGTGCCCAGCTAGCTTAGCAACATCATACCGTGTGTCTGAATGAAACCAAAGAAGGCCTAATTCCCCTCCATGGGAAGGTTCTCCTCCATCTCAGTGGAATCTCAATAAAACCCTGATGAAAAGCTCCAGCCAATCAATTGGGACATAACAGACCATCTAAACGGATGTACACAGCTTTTAAAAAAGTGCTATCTTGGCTAACCTGTCTCCATTAAACCGGAACACACAGGACTACAACGAGCACAATGAACTACAAACTGCAGTAGTGAAGCTCATGCAGACAGACAAACCGGTCTAGCTAGCTATAACTAGGCAGTGCCTGTTTCAGAAGTAAGTCCAGCTAATCGGTTGTCACTAGAAATGGCCGATGAAGAATGCCAGTGTGGCTTTCTACCTACCTCCAAATATATACTCTGTGAAGTGCAAACACCAACGCTTTATGATCTCTGCACATAAATGTAACTTTCCCAGTGGACTGGTACCAGCCACCTTGATCAGCAGACCTATTATTTATCAATCAACTAGTGTTGCCTGCTGGAGGACGTTATAGATTTTTTATCAAGCAGTTTCCAATGATTGGAGGTAGCTTTGTTCATTTGTCACTACGACTGTTATTTTTATGAACCAGGAAATGAGGGTCGACTCGTTGATTCAAATTCTGTAAGGTATCACACAAAACATGAACTAAAACTAATCTTTTTGGTTTCTTTGATGAAGCGTTTTCTTTTTGTATTCATCGACAAGTAAATTGTGCACACATCGCACTATTATGTTTACGGCCATAACACACCTCCCGACATACTCACCGCCACACTCCGACACATTTTAGTTTAACAATCCTCACAAAGAAAATACATAATAAACATCACGGATGCTCGGGGGACGAGGTGCTAGTCCTTTCTTTGAAGAGCAGTATGAACCAAAAGTATGAATCATATAAGAGAGATGGTAGCTGGACCTGAAGAGCCACCGCTCCAACTGTTATGTACCCGTACGGGCCTTTGTGAGTAAATAGGATCAAACGAGGCACCATGTAGGTCGATGTGAGGGTCCGTGACCGAAAATGAAGACCCCCCTCACCCAGTCTAAGAACTAATCATTCAGAGCCAACTTGTGTTGGTCCGGACACTTATTTATTTATTTATTTCTTCAGCCAGCCCACCATAAATCAGGTTGACAGGTTGAAGCGTTGTGTAAAAGCATTTGAATCTGAAAGCCTTGACGTAAGAAAGGAGCGTCGGCTCGCTCTGCTTAAGGAGACAGTGGCAATGTAGAGTTGGCACTAATCCACCAGATGAATGGAGGACTGGGATGTGTCGGCCACCTTAATAAACACTCCTGGAAGTTCCGTAGTTGTGAGCGATGGCTCACACAGACATGTTAACTCATACATACCAGTTGCTGTTTACAGCCCTGCCAATGGATATACAAAGAATTTTTAAATAATTTATTTTGAGGGAAAAAAAAGGTTTTCCAGAAAATAACAAATGATGAAGCAAGACAAAGTGGAAACATACAGAGGCCCGTTTGCTATTTTAAGCTTTAGGTTTTTATATGCAAGTGTGGAATGGTGATGGAATTTATTTACACCAATTTCACACCTTGGACTACTTCTTCCTCTTGGAAGTGTTGTATCTTGAGCCACAAGACTGTCGTCTTAATCATTTGTACCAATAGCTTATTGAAAAAAAAAATGCTTTAGAAGCAATTAAGGCAAAACTGAATGGAGAAAAACTTTAGAGCTTACGGCAAAATGACTTAATATGGTAAATACTGGGATATACCTACATCAGCAGGTGTAAGCTGAGTCTGCCCGGTGGTTCAGGAACTGTTGCCTACTCGTCTTACTTTCTAAATCCCTGTATTACCTGCTTTCTCAGATCTTTCCAAAGAAGTCAACCTGTCCCTCTCTCATGTTTTACTGAACTTTTGTGTGTGTCTCTCTCTCTCTTCTCTGCAGGCCTTGCGGGTGATGGCTAAGATAATGAGGGAGTGTTGGTATGCCAACAGCGCCGCCCGACTCACCGCTCTCCGAATCAAGAAAACCCTGTCACAGCTCAGCCAACAGGAGGGAATCAAGATGTAGACATACCTACCACACACACACACTCACACACACACACACACACACACACACACTCACACACACACACACACACACACACACACACACACACACACACACACACACCTGTGACTGGCATTCATATCGATAGCATTATGACCCTAATCACCTTCATCAACTGTTCCTCCCCTCTAATTTAAAGAGAATGGAATAATTCTTATTCCCTTTGCTCTTTCTATTTTTATTTTTCTATTCCTCATTGCAGTTCATTCATTGCTGAGTCATGCATCTGGAAGTGAGGAGCTTTGTGTTTGTGTTGCACTGAGGTGTCATTACACACTTGAACGTCTGGATGGATGGGTCAACAACAGATGCTTACATAAAGTCTCCGAAAAGACCCATCGGGAGTACTGGTGTCCATCTCAAGTCCCACTTCACCACTCTTCATGCAAAAAAAAAAAAACACCAAAAAAAAAAAAACGATAAATGCTCAGACCCCATCAGGTAAACAAGGCCAGCCAGGCTGCTGGGAATTCACCTGTAAGGCCTTTGATCTGCCGGAGGTTTCGCACTCATCGCCTCACATCTTCATCATCAAATCCCAACCATCCCTCTCCTGCCCCCATTTGTATATTAGCATTTATTTGGTTTCATCGGAGAGTTGAGTTACTTCAGTAGGGCTGCAAGTTGCTCATTACATCTTAAAATAATGCGAATAATGGGGGGAAAGTCCACCTTTTAGAAACACAAAATGTGTTGAAAATCTAAATGGAACTAGTTGTGTTCTTCGGATACACTCAAATAGGGGTGAGTAAAGCGTTTCAGAGAATGGACAGTTGATCCGCTTGTCTTTTCTTTGGGTTCAAATCCAACGACGAGCAGGCTTTTTTTTATTTGGGAAAAAACTTTCTATTTTGCCTATGCTTTACTTATACACATTTGGCCCAACGTTGCATTGTGGCATACACAGTGTGTTGGGAGATGCGTTCTCCATTCCCCGCTTTCCTGCTAGAAAAGTATTTCAGAGAGTCGGAATCAACCCGACAGAGTAAAACGCTTTTGGATGTGAGGCAGTTTGCAGCCCTACTCTCGAGTCGAGTTCCAGTAGCGTTGGGAACTGAAGCTTGGACTTCCCCACGTTGGGTCCATACAAACAATGGTCTTCAGCTGTTCTTCATCTAGCTGAGTTGCGCGCAGAATCTCTCATGTCTGCAACATTTTTCATTTGTTACTGTTGTTAATCCTCGTCTCCCTCCGTGTGGTCAGGGAGTCCAACAGGTCAGTTTAATTTATTGGCATTTCTTTTTTGTTTTTTAACTTTCTTTCTGGTGTCAGGAGTTAAATATTTTAAATTTTTTGCAAAACAAAACTGGACACGATGACCTCATTCTTTTTTTCCTTTCTTTTATGGCGAACATGCTGCAACATATGCAATATACAGTAGATAAATGTATCTATTTTCTATACTCTGCTCTGCTAAACCACAAACAGCAAGAACAACAACAGCACCGACAACAATCAGCTGCCACCATGCCTTCCACAGCCAGCTGTAACCGGAAAGTGCCAGCGCTTTAACAACCCAAACTCCTCTCATGTCGGTTGCTGTGGCGTGTCTTTGCCTTGGCGCATATGCAACTCTGAGTGTGTGTGTGTGTCCAAGGACGGAGCCATGCCTAATCGTACAGCGAGCTAGTACTATGCACACCCCAAGAAGTAGGGACGGAAAGCAAGGAGGGGCACACACACACACACAACGCCGTCGCAGCACCCACAAGCCAGCCGACTCTCTGGTGCCATTTGGTCAACGCTCCCCCACACCTGAACACCCAACCACCTCAGCAACAACTCATTGTACAGCTTCTCCTCCCTGCAGGACGGAGCCTGGAACCTAAACTTCAGCACCTCGAACTGTGTTTCGTTGGAAAAAAAACAATGCCACCAAAAAGCCCCCCTGCGGCTTTTCGGGGGAAATTGAAAAAAAAAAGGACACGAAGCATTACTGATGTTGCCCTATAAATGTAAACTCTTGGATCTTTTTTTGTGTTCTTCTCACATTTGGCGCTGTCGACGGCACGGCAATGCAAATCAACCTTCTCAAGCGTTTCCTTCTTTGTAGGATAATCAACTACGCTGAGGTACATTTACTTAAAAAATATAGCAAACGGAGATTTACTAAGCCATAGATTTTCCAGGTTATGTATTTCTTTTTTCCTTTTTGCTGTGGAAAATGATTTTTTCTACTAGAATGTACATTTACGCAAAACAAAAGATGAAAATTAATACACGTTTAAAAATGTGATTTCAGCTTAGCAAGCCTTAAGGGACCAACACATAAGAGTCAGAATCTGCTCCTATGTTTTTCTTTATTTTTTTTTATGAAGAAATTATATATATAAATAGAATTGATTGCTATGATAAAGGTAGTGTCATTATTCTATCTAAAGGACAAACAAATGTATGTAGCACCTGATTTAACGGTTTGTTTCAGTCAAGTGTTCGTTCTGTTGTCTGAATTGCCATACACCTAAACCTAGTCACCCTAAAGAAAGTGTTGAGCTTTCAATCACCAAGACATCCAGTAAACCAATAGGTCTGCCGGACCGCGATTAGCTCAGAGTCTTTCTGGATTGTTCAGTAATAAGTGCACTTCTGAACCACCGCAGGGGCGTTTACCTGTGTGGCAATTTGGATGTGGGTGTGGTTGGTTTTTCTCCCATTGTTTTAGTTTTTTCTTCATGGATACATGATGTATTGATGTGCTGCTACTTGGTTGTCCGCCTCGCTTTACTTGTCGAGGCGAGAGCTGCCATTGGATGTAAACCCCCCCCCCCTCCCTCAGATAGCCCTGACTTGTCGTCCTTCACCACGCTGACGGCGACACAAATCCAGCCCCTCGTCATTTGGACGGCCGCCCCTCTCCGAGGTTCGCTGAAGTCTGTCAGCTGCTCGAGTGTTCGCTTGTAACAAAAGCGCTGCAGCCCCACAAACCGAGGCTCAAAACCACTGAGCCAACCTATCAGCGAGCCTCTGAAATGACAAAAGACCTGTGTTTCCTTTTGAGCTACCGATTTGTTTAGTCAAAAGTTGTTCGGTGCCCATATCATAACTGTAAATGTTAAATACAAATCGTGAGGTCGTCATTTGTCTAAGTATACAAAGTTCACCTCTAAAAACCTTTTGAGCATTTGAGTCCCAGGTACTGTCACATCGGTACTGATGATGATGATGATGATGATGATGATGGCCAGTCAAGAAAGCTTAGTGTCCGTGACTTTGCAGACAGCATTTTTTTGGTTCACAACTCACAATTGCTTGCGGTCCGCCTGAAATCTATCAAAAGCCTCTCCTTGCCGAAACTAAACCGTTCTAGATCAAATTAAAACAAACAAAAAGAGAGAGGTGGTTTGAGCTCGACAGTCTCCACTCATGGTTCACTTTCTTCTTTTGTTCTCTGAGCTTTCAAACTGTTACATTTCCATGTTAACTAAAGAAGCTTCACCTTATCATGAAGGCAGGCTGGTTCCACAGCTTTCTGCCACATGGTCTTCATTAGTTCGAGTTATGTAAGAACAAGTTGAGTCAGTGGACCTTGAGTACAGAATGTTAAAGGCAAGACATACTTATTGTTACGTTTAGGATGGTCAAGACCAAATCTGCATTTACTGTTGGCTGAAACTGGAGCCTTTAAAACTGTACAAAACCTTTCTGATCGATTTCATTCAAAATCGATTTATTCAGTGATTCCCTCGTTACCCTTAAAGAAAATGTTAACTTTTTAAAGAAGGGAAAAACCCAACAAAAAGCAGGCGAGTACTTCCACTATAAATGAAGTATTCTGTAGATGTGTAGAAACGGTCAGCCGTGGCAGAAGAGTGATATTAGTGTAAATATCTGGCAGAGTAAACAAGAGTGCTGTCGTGAATATTGCTGCTATATTAAATCCAAAAAGGGTAATGTACTATGCTTAATTCGATGTTAGATGTGTACAAAAGTGGCCAAATTAGGGATGACCAGAATTACCAAGGACTGATCAGACAAAGCCATGTGGGGGTAGGGGAGAGTGGGGGGGGGGGGGGGGTCAGGCTCGCTTTCATTCTCTGGGACATCAGCTACAACATAAGCTCAACACCTCTGGTATGCCACTACTAGGAGAACTTCATTCTGTCTTAAAGTCACCAGCAGCCTTCTACTTTTTTCTTTTTTTAAAACCCAAGATGACTTAACTGTAAAAAGACGTTTGCACCTAGTGGTTTTTCTCTCGTGGTCTTTAAAAAACAATCTCTCTGTCCTCAATGCTATTTTGCCTTTCTTTCTCTCATCATTCCATGTTCTCTAATTGACATAAAACAAAGGCCACGCGTCTGCAGCCGACGCCACGGCTCCATATGGGGAACCAACCTCACATCCACCCTGCCAACTTTTTAATCTCTCTAAACGGGCTTCTTGAGGCTGTTTGAAACCAAACCAGTGCGTTCGACTCAAAGCATCTTACAAATAGGGAAAGAAGCGGGTGAATAAATGGCACTGTGTGCAGAGGGAGCGGCGCAGAGGATGAATGGGCCCTTTGCTTAAAGCGCGCTGACACTTTGAGAAGAGAAAGAAAGCAAAGGGTTGAACGTTCAAAATCAGGTCAACAGAGCCACGGATCGACTCTGTGAAACTCCTTTCTCGACGCAACCTGGCGCCCAGGTTACCCACAATGCAACTCGCCCACAGGCAGTTCACTCAGAGGCTCAATTTCAGTTGGGCCTGGACGTCCAGACAACATCTTTAACTCTGATCTTCAGGAGCTGATTGTTTCTGATTGTTAGTCTGTTGACGGACAACTTGCTCCTGAATACAAACTTTCAGTTGCTACTTTGCGACCGTGTTCAGTTCTTACACTGGACACCGGTGAGGAGCCACAGTGAAGTAGTCGACTCGCTGCTTGGGGGTTTAACGACCCACTCCTTGCTAATTGGTCTGGGGCAACACTTAATATAGCGAACACGCAGACGGGGGGGAGTCAAAGCTGGAATTAGGCCAGACTTCCTGCTGTGCTACACTAGTGGAAGCTAATTTAGCCGGCAGCAGAGATGCAAAACCTTGTGTCATTCTCAAACTTGTAGTCTTCAGCGCAAACATACCGCGACTTAAGTGATGTCACTCGAGGGCATTAATCAGACGTCACACCACTCCTAAAAGCTTTTTACCACCTTGTCATGACTATTGAATATACAAACACTTTGATCTGAGTAACATTGGTGAGCTTTAGGTCCCAGCTCTCCTCGTCTCGAAATCTAAAAACATTTCTAAAACCACCAATCAGACAAAGACGGCGAAGGCCTTGTTATCTCCATATTTTAGCCATTGCCTTATGTAACAGACGGCGGCATGTTTTACCAACTCGCCTATCTGAAACATATGTTGCCCGTGAACCTGTAAATCCTGTCTGAAGCTGGTGATTTGGGTTTGGTCAACGTTCTTCTGCTTGGGTATTTCGATCACTCTTGGGGGCGTGGCCAATTACCCCATCTTTGAGAATCTTACCTCTCCTTCTCGTTAGCTCGTAGGCCACCGTACCGTGCTAACCTCTGTTCCCCGCTTAACACAGCTGGCGGTAGCAGCGACGTGGCGCAAACACTAAATCAGTGAGTTTATGTCCGCTCCAATATGCAGCCTTTTTCATGCTTATTTTTTAACATACAGTGAAGGCAAAAAAAAAGCCAGATGTTTTTTTTCTGCTCCGTGTGAAGCTGGAGGACCAAAACAGGGAGGTGACACAAATTATGCCAGCAGCTATACGGCTCCAAACCACACACTGCCAAATTCCCACAGCTGTGACTGTACCAGGTTCCCAACCAAGGTCGGTGCAGCAACTTGGCGAGCATGCAAACACCCAGAGGTTCCTATTCGCGTCTTTCTCTCTCTCGTTATTCAACGTCCGGACCAACCGTGTCCACCCGCTCACTCCACGGCCTACCTATGCGAGCACGATCCACACACTGTGACGAGGAACGCGTGCGGGCCGAAGGATCGACACGTTCGCCCTTAATTCTCTCAGAGACGGGTCAACGGTTTGAGTGGATGTGACAAGTGGTTTGGGGCCCCAAAGAGTTCCGGTTGGCCCTCTTTGGCAACGCGGTAGCAAGAAAGCTTTAAAATGTTTTATTTGGTGCCTAAGTTTTGACGAGACTTCTTTTCATCGTTCACCTCGAATGACAAGACCGCATGCGATTGTGTCTGCATCACCTGCTTTATAGATGTCATCCAAAAGCTGAGAAGTATCTTTAAAACAAACAAAAAAGAAGCATTATTAACATATTAAAAAGGTCACTTAATCGAAAAGTAAATACCTCCTTTCAAAGACCAATGTGTTTTACCTCACTGTGTATATATTCTCGATTTGTTTACTCCGAGTTTGCATTTTATCTTTCTCTTTTTATTTCTATGAAATGCTTGAAAAGAAAAAAAAGTTGAGGAGAATAATTGTTTCTTTTCTTTTCAATAGTACCTTTCTTCTTCTTTTTGCCAGCTGGCATTGTATTGTGATTGTGTTGTGCCCAAGCAGTATACTCTTCCTCCTCCTCGATGCTCTGTGTGTGACCCATTGGTCGTGTTCTGCGTGAGCTGTACAGTCCAAGCGCTTTAAAAATGTCTACGCCTCCTCTTCTGAGCTCTGGTACAAATGCCTTGTCCAATATGTTTTTGTTTTATGAAAAAAAAAGAAAAAGAAAAGAAAAAAAAGGAGTCAAACTGGATGGGTAAGAGGGGGGAGGTGAGGGGCACTTCAGAGCGGAGAAAAAAGAAGAAAAAAAACTTGACAACCGCTAAACTCCTCACCTCAACCCTCTTGGATTTCTAAACGTATTATAATCTTGACTTTTTTTACATAGTGTGTACAGATGATTATGAATGAGATCAACATAGGAACTAGAGGATTGACACTTATGTTAACTTCTAACATAGCTGGAGTAGAAAATGGTGTGAATAAAGTTTCACTACAGAGAGTGTTTGTCTGAATCATTTGTTGTGCCACAAAGTTTGAATACATTTTAAAGATTTCACAATGTGTTTTTTTTCTTGTACAAGTACATGTGTACTAATACATAGAGACCAGAAAACCAGTTGTGGAGTTCAGAGGCGGGAGGATACAGTTAAAGTACCATAGTCGTATAAAATAACACTTCCAAATGGTAAAAGTGAAGGAAGGCACAGTGTTATCAGCAAAATGTAGCAAACTTGAGCAAAAGTTATTGAGCATAATATGCATTAAGTTCTAGAATATATTCAGTTTCTATCACAGGAATACACAGTAGAGCACGTTGATGTTTCAGTTGATGTACAGTTTTTCCTCTGCGATGTAGAGGAATGAAGTAGCAAAAAGTGGGACTACTCGAATGTGAAGTTGTACTCAAAGGCAACGGAGGGCCTCTCTTGCCTCATCTGCTCTCCTCATGGTGACTGCTGCCTGAGAGAGTCTTGAGGCTAACTGTGCCAACCACTGAGCTAACGATGCTAACACGAAGGCTGCTGGCTCGACCCCTGGACTGGCAGGACAATTGAAGCTGGCAGTTGAGAAGGGAGGGCGGGGGGCAGATTGGGTGCACTGGGCAGCTTCCAACACCTTTCTGGAAACGCATCCTTTGTGCTGCACCAGAATGAATGTGGGGGCCCCCACCAAAATAAAAGCAGCAGCACTGCCCAGGCTCCAGGGGGTGCTACCTGTGCATAGCTCTAAAAAGATAGATATGTACTTTATTAATCCCCAAGGGGATTTTTTTTGTCACAGTAGCGTCCCACATTTACAGACATCAAATGGAATAAACTAAAGATACAAAATAAAATAAGCAAATAAAATAAGAACGAGGATGACAGATATTTACAAAATGAATATATATATATATATATATATATATATAAAACAAATAAATTGAATGTGTATTATATATATTTATATATAGATCCATCTATCTATCTATATGAGCAGAGAGGACAAGCAGGAAAAGCAGATTTTTTTCTTTTTAGCAGATATCCTATTTTATAAATACTACCAGGTATATTTCATAGCTCAAAAATACTAATATAGACAATTGGTACTATTTATTACTTTTTAAAAAATTTTTAGTGGCTCAAGGTGAGTAGACCGGCTGCCACTGTGAGGTGTGTAGAGTGGGGGAGACGGAAGTGGGCCGTGAACTAAAGCTATTGCTAAAACAGTTTAGCTCGTTGGCCCTCTCCTGGGAGCCCCCTGGCTATCTCCCTCCAACCTTGAAGCCAGTGATTTGCTTCATCCCGGTGCACTCCTCCCTCGTGTTATTCTGGAGTTTGGCCTCCAGCTTCCTCCTGTAGGAGTCCATACCCTCCCTGAGCTTCACCTTCAGGTTGTGCTGGACTCTCCTGAGCTCATCCCTGTCTCCAGACCTGAAAGCAGCTTTTTTCTTGTTAAGAAGAGCCTTTAGGTCCTTGGTAATCCAGGGCTTGTTGTTGGGCAAGCAGCGCACAGTTCAAGATGGGATGGTGGAGTGTTCACAGAACTTGATGTATTCTGTGATACAGTTTGTCATGCCGTTGATGTCCTCCCCATGTGGTCCACACAGCACATCCCTGTTCGTTGAGTCAAAGCAGTCCTGCATGGCGTCATCAGCCTCCGGAGACCACCTCCACACAGTCCTGGTGGTAACAGGCAGCCTCTTTACCAGAGGAACATACTTAGTCAGCAGGACCAGGACATGATCAGACCTGCCAAGAGGGGGAAGGGCAGTGGTACTGTATGCATCCTTAGCATTTCCATACAGCAAGTCCAGACTGTTATTGTTTCTTGTGGGGCAGAACTTTACCCAGGGTGGTGTGGTTAAAGTCACGAGTGATAGTCAGAAAGCCGCAAGCGCGCCGAGCTCATCGGTCTTATTGGCTAAGTGCCTCACGTTCTCACGTACTGTCCATTGTCGAACAAAGTTTCACATTGCTCTGTAAGATCTGTAATCTACTGATATGCATTGATTAGGCCGATCAAGCTTTATAACTGGAACTTAATCCCAATATTGATCCCTGTGATAGTGACTTACCTGAGGCCAATGGCTCACCTGTTCGTGGGATTGACTGCAGGATGTTCTGGGCTCCAGTCTTCCATCAGCTCCACTGATTCCAGTGACAAAGCTGATCCTTAGCAGACAGGAGATGGCTCTGGTTTGCAGGCCATCAAACTCAGAGTGACACTAGAAACACACACACACACACACCTCCATCTCTGCTGAAGAGGATGAAAATAAAACTGTTTCAGGTTTTGTTCACATCTTCTTTTGCTCTATTTTTACCTCTCTGTTGCTATTTCTGTACTGTCTTTTGTTCCCCCTCCCTTTCCGCCCAAATGTACCTCATTGTTCCACTCGCTTTTAATCAAACCTTTGTCTGTTTGAAACTTTATGTTTGTTACATCACATTCTAGACACTCTGAATGTTACCTTGACTGTATCGGCTTATGTGGTAAACACATTATAATGTCCCTTTCCACAGCACAAATACTCACTATTCAATGTGTTTTTTTTATATAAAATAAAGTTTTTATTCACACGACAAAACTATCTGAAGAGAAACAGGAGACTATTAAAGGAACAGGATGGAAAATATTTAATATATTGATCCCGACGCATATATTGATCCGATCGTTGACATAACCACGAGGCCGTCAGCACGACTCACGTTAGGGCTATTGCTTCCAAATAGAAGAGCAGCAAGAACAAGCTCTCAGATGGAGTGTGTGTGTGTGTGTGTGCGTGTGCGTGTGTGCGCGTGCGTGCGCCACAATCAAGCCTCAGAACAAGCAGTGGGAACGAAAGGTCAACAGCGAAATGAGGAAATCGATGCCATGAATCATTAAGCGAGCTCACCCCCTCATACATACACACACATAGTGTCGCTCTGCCTAGGAGCCATTAAGCTGAGAACTGCTGCAGCCTTGCTAATGCTGCAAACTACAGCAGATCCTGAGGTGGTGGCGTAGTTCCATATGTAGTCATATATTTTCTGTACAGGGATGTGTGCCGTGCTGCGGGGGCTGGACAGATTTCCCAGGAGAGAGAGTGGAAAACTGTGCTTCATGCAGCAGGTTTCTTCATGAGTGCAGTGTGTATGAACACATAATATGCAGAAGTGTGTGTGTGAGAGTGTGGAAGCTCATGTGGCATGCTCTTCCTCCATTATCTCTTGGTAAAACAGAGTGTTTCCTGTACCTCCTGCAGCAGCAGCCATAAATCAATCAGAAGGTTCTTATTCAAGCTTTGACGCATTAAATTCTCTTCCAGGAGCTGTGCAGCTGCTGATGACTGTATTTATCCTGCATTGCTTTGCGGAGGGGGCAGAGGGGGACTTTGGTAAGTTGCCTGTGAAGCAAGAAATGGTGCCATATTTTCCCTCCTCAGTCTGTTTGTGCGGCGGCTAAGAATAGCATGACAGGCTCCGAGGAGATGGACAGTGATTTATGGATGTTGGCCTGCTGCTGCTGCTGCTGATGATGCTCACACAAACAGCAGCATCTGTTAGCGAGCTGAAGGAGCTGAGGCCTGACATCGCCATGCAACACTTAGATAAGGTGTTCACATGGAGGATTAGTGAGCAGGTCTACTACACAGGCACAAATGGGCCTTCATCTTAAAAAATATCAGTCAAAGAGACACCAAATGACCACAACTACAAACAATGACTACAGATAGACACTAAATGACCACAAAGACACACACATCAACAACACAAAAAGGCTAAACAACAAAGTCTTGATTCTCTCCAGGAGAGGTGGTGAGGCCCATTGTGTCATAATGAAAAGGTGTGGAATCTTTCTGTTCAGTCAAAACATAATTGATTGTGATCGTCCAGTGTTGAGTTATCTTCACATGCGATTGTACATTTCTCGTACTGGTGTACTTGTACTGCAGAGAGTTTTTAATCTCATAGAGGGTTCAAACAAGGTCGCTCTGCTTTGAGCACCAGCAACTACATCTCCTGCTAAAACCTCAATATTAGAGGCCATTACAGGAGCTGCTGATGTAGGGCTATCCTCTATGTAACATATGATTACATATACCAAGTAGATCTTGGTATGAGGACATACACCTCTCGCTTAGTCTACAAATAGGATCTGCCACATCAATTTCCGAAGTGAATAGATGATTGCAAACAGAAAACTCTCCTTGTAATACTTGTAGATCTGTATGAGAGGTAACAGGTGAATCATTAGGTGTATCATTTTTACATCTGTATATGCCATCTCGTAATGATGGCATTGGAGAAATAAATTAAGGTTGGTTCTTAAACAAAGTTAACATCTTTAAAGGTCTTGTTTCGTCTGACCGGTCCAGAGCTCAACGAATCAGTTCACAATAATCATATCATCATCTCAAGGCACAAGGCTACTTATCAATAGGTAAATTGGTGCCAATAATGTCTTTCTGTTCATGGACTAATGGATTTATTGACTAATCATTGCCTCTCTAATATTCTCCCTTCCTGCAGTAGATCAGCTCAGTTTGGGTTCAGTCTTGCTCTGCTTGGTTTACTTCTCATTGCAATCCCACAACGTCACCACACGGGGGTGCTGCTGCCCTTTAAACCAGGGCTGCTGCCCTGCTCAAGAGACACTCAGAGGGACTAGATTGTCAACCAGTGTTCTGCGGCACACCAGTGTGCTGTGAAAGATCATCAGGTGTGCCGTTGGAAAATGTCCAATTTCATTTAATTGCTCCCAAAAATAAATATTTTTATATTTTAGTTGCCGCAAATAATTTTCCATTGTTAAGCGTCCGAGCCTGCAATACCTAGTAATGAAATACTCTTCTAAGCCAGTAGGTAGCACAATACTTTCTGTGACATTTAGCAGACAGAGCAGTGCCTCGCAGGGCGGGCAGTTAAAGGTACAAATATGTGGATTATAGGAAGAGCGCAGCCTCACCCGCCCCTCTCACCCTGCATAATTCCCCCGTCGACGCTGTGGAGTCCTTCCGCTTCCTGGGCTCCATCATCACCCAGGACCTCAAGGGGGAGCTGAACATCAGCTTTATCACTGAGAAGGCCCAGCAGAGGATGTGTTTCCTGAGGCAGCTGAAGAAATTCAACCTGCCAAAGACAATGAAGGTGCACTTCTACACTGCCATCATTATGTCCATCCACTGCTCCTCCATCACCGTCTGGCACGCTGCAGCCACTGCCAAGGACAAGGCCAGGCTGCAGCGCATCATCAACTCTGCTGAGAGGTGATTGGCTGCAATCTGCCGTCCCTCCAGGACTTGTGCGCTTCCAGAACTCTGAAGCGGGCAGGGAAGATTGCGGCCGACCCCTCTCACCCTGGACATAAACTCTTCGTGTCCTTCTTCGTATATATATATATATATATATATATATATATATATATATATATATATATATATATATATATATATATATATATATATCTGTGTCTGTCCACAGCTTAACTCACATACTGGTTGCTTACTTTTGGGTGCAGTGTCTCGTGGTTTATCAAAACAACTTCTACTGCATGTTTGATGCTAACACGCTTCATCAGACCAGCCCCTAGTCGCTTAATTACACAGTGGAGTACGTTGAAGAAATTCTTTTTTCAATTTGCTCACTTCCAGTGTTTTGCTGCGGTTTGGTCTCTCTGAAACATTACAAGGGTAGTGATGACGATTAATAACGATAATTTCATGAACTGATAACATTCTCTACATTTTCCCCCGTAAGCTAAAAAGACATGTTTTTCGACTATACCTTGAATAACGAAAGTAGCACTTTAGTTGCACTTAAATGGCACTCACTGATAGCACTTTGTAGTTTAACTTTCTTTAATAAATCATACATTCTTGATTCTTGTTGTTCTGAGTTTGTACTCACGGTTGATTGTACTTATTGTAAGTCACTTTAGATTAAAGCATTAGCTTAATGAAATCTAATGTGTGTGGAAAATGATAACTCTGCAATGGCATAATTTCACTGTATCTCCATAATGTGCCATGACTCCCGCTCTGATGAATATCAAAAATACACATCAGACGAGTGTGTGTGTGTGTGTGTGTGTGTGTGTGTGTGTGTGTGTGTGTGTAGCAGCAGCACAAGTCCTACTATTAATAATCTGATTATGCAGCAGCGTCGTTTAAAATTAGATGAGAGATCCAGCAGTGCTGTCTGCTGAAACTATATATCTTTGCGTCTGACACAACACACTTCTCGGAAGTGTTTCCATAATTGGAAGTCTCCGCCTCAGCCTCTTTATCCTCAGTGCTCCTTTAGATGGGAATGATTTGCCACAAGCTTTTATTCAGCCCCTGTGATCTAATGAAGAACAGCAATGCACTCAAACGTCAACTTAACATCATGAATGGCAGCAGTGAATATTTATAAGGATGTCACAGATGAAACAAGGACACAAATAGTGAAGAAGAGAGAAAACGGTGAAGTAAATGAAACAGATTCGGTGTTAGCTAAAGCAATAGCAGAAGTGCAACTGAGAAAATATCTGAACAGAAGATGACACCAAAGGACTGGGGCATTTCCCTTTGCTGCTGAAGATGCTCCCTGATTTAAACCTTAAAGCAATAATGTTTTTCTTTTAACATAGCACCCAAATTTAACATAAGTAATGGAATTAGCAATTCACCAAATATTTAAGCCATTTATCAACAGCACTCGCTGTCACATGATAGGACAGGTTCAACTTCACTCGCTCTACTTTCTATTCAATAAAGTGGAAATATACGAGCTGCGAGTGAAAAATAGAGCGCTCTCTGTTATGTCGGCATAACTACAAAGATCAGGATCTGATCTAATGATGAAGCTCACTTGATTTTTAGTAGTTTCTAGTTGAGTTTGATGAGGAAAATAACCCCCTGATACAGAAAGAAAATATCTCAAAATTGTGTACTTATTTGTCTTTTCATAACCCCCATAATTCCTCCTTTTCTTACACCCTTTCAGGGTGTTGCATTTCGGGGGCAAAAGCCATCACTACTGCTACTCACTCCACTCTGCCTTACCAAGATTAAATCATGGATGCAAACCAACTTTCTTAAACTCAACTGTGACAAATCTAATTTGATCATCATCGGTCCCAGATCCCTCACCAAAACCAGTCACCACTTCTTTCTCACCATTGACAAATCCATTCTGTCTCCCTCCCAACACATCCGCAACCTTGGAGTCATGTTTGACAGCAAACTCTGATTTGAATACCACGTCATACACCTCACCTTTCTATCACTTCTATCACTGCTTTCTTTCACTTAAAAAACATCGCCCATCTCCGCCCATCACTCTCCTCTTCTGCTGCCGAAACCCTAATACATGCCTTCATGACCTTCAGAATTGATTACTGCGATAGCTTTTTTTTAATGACACAACATCCAACATTCTCAATAAACTCCAATACAACCAAAACTCTGCTGCCCGCCTGCTCACCCACACCCGCTCCCGCCATCACATCACCACTGTTCTCCAGAACCTCCACAGGCTTCCCGTCCCACAACGCATCCATTACAAAAATCCTTCTCCTCACCAAGACAGTCCAACACAATCAGGCCCCCTCCTACCTCACCGACCTGCTCCACCACCACACTCCATCCCGTCAGCTCCGCGCCTCTGATGCCAACCTCCTGTACATCCCCCATAGGACCAAGCACCAAACATGAGGTGACAGAGCCTTCTCTGTATCCGCCCCCTCCCTCTGGAACTTGCTCCCCAAACTCATTCGTGACTGCTTTGACCTCCCCACATTCAAATCAAAACTCACCTCTTTAGAACTGTTTTAATGTATGACTGTGTGCTCTCTTACTGCTTTTACTTTTTAAAATTTCTTTTATTCTATTTGTTTTATTGTTTATTTTTTAGTATATTTGAACTGTTATGTAAAGTGACTTAGAGTACGTAGAAAAACACTATATAAATAAAATGCATTATTATTATTATTATTATTATTATTACTACTACGGTAGCGCGGAGCGGGCAAACTGAACACTGGCTCGAAAGAACGCTTTAGATGTTGGCCAACATAGTTCTCCTCCACACTCAAAGAATATTACCTTGAGTGAAAATGACCAATCTTCCTATTTTTAAAGGCTCTTTTCATCCACTGGGCTCACCTTTTCCATGAGGGGCCATTTGCTGTCGCAGTAGATTTGTTGAAATGTGCTACAGCCACTTTCAGCCTGCTGTATGATGTTTCAGTGGCCCTTTACCCACATCCAAGTTGTTTGAAGATGTCTCTCTGTGCAATGACATAAGTGATAGCGCTGTGTGTTGTTATGGTGGTGACACATTCCTTTTTAAGCTGTAGCATTACCTCTCTTCTCACAAGCTGCAGGTGTACTTTCCTTTTCCTCTCAGGTTGAGGAGCACCAGCGCTATCAAATTAATGCGGAGGACAGTAGAGAACGAGCAGGCTGCAGTTTATCAATACAATGTTTAGAGTTTTTTATTTATTTATTTGTGAATAAATATAATTAATGAAAATGTGTTTTCAGAATCTGCTTTTTAAAGTAACAGTATATGATTTTTCAGCATTTCCGGAAGAATAATGGCTGTGATGTGTGAAAACGATAAAATAATCATTCAATCTTTACGCTTTTTGGTCTATGGTTTGAGTAATTGGTGAGTAAAATAATGTGAAAATAAAATCAAAACTAATTATGACTTTATAACAATCCAAAAACAAATAATCAATAAACTAATACCAGCCAACACACACACACACACACACACACACACACACACACACACACACACACACACTAAACGGGGGCCTGGTCAAAGAGGGTTTAAATTGATCATATTCAGAATTTGTTATGCCTTCTTCTATAAAATGTATTGTTTTCTATTTTTGTGTGCAATTTAAACTTTTTTTCATGGGGTAGATAAATAGAGACAAGACACCTCAGCTATTTGGAGTCATATTGACCCGCTCCCTCAAAATCAAGCCAAATGAGTCATAAGGAGTTGTATTGAAAGTACTTTTAATTATTTATGTACGTCTGTTAATAAGCAGACATTTCCAAAAATTATCAAGAGATCAGTAGAATGAACGAGGTGTGTGTGTGTGTGTGTGTGTGTGTGCGTGTGCGTGTGCGTGTGTGTGCGTGTGTGTGCGTGTGTGTGTGTGTGTGTGTGTGTGGCAAGCCAGGCAGACAAATTATCCTGCAATGAAGCATGAAGCGTGGTAATGAGCAATTTGAATCTTCACCGTAATTATTCAGTCTTCTTTTTCTTTTTAAATACCAGCACATCTGATCGGCGAATTGTTGTTCTGCTGGATCGAAACAACTAAAACAGCAAAAAAAACATCTTCCCACTATAACTGCAACAATCGCTCTCAGAAGTCACTTCGAGTCTGGAAATAAGAGACATATTTGAAATTACTAAGGGAAGGCGTCATCTCATGTTCGCACACTCAGCAAGAGGAAAAAGCCGAGGCTGCAGTTCTGGCAAAAGCTGTGCGTTCTTTTGAAAATGAGCAGCAAATGTATTGTCATTAGCATAGGATCACAGATGACAATGGATCTCTTTTCCTTCCGGGGCAAGAGAGGAAAAGAGAAAAATATGATAACTTGTGTCACAGTTTTGTCAGTAGTCTTTTAAATCTTCTTAAAATCATAACTATCTGCTTCTAGTGATATGCTCAAGATTGAGAAAAGGACTGGAAGGGGGGAGTTGTCAAAGAGGTATGCATGAGGACCTGTCCTTTGGATCCCACATAAAATAATTCTGAAGGACTGCCTTTTTTCATTTACAGTACATTTAAAAAATCCAGCACATCCTGTCTCAAAACAATGCAGAAATGTTGATGCACACATTTGTTACTTCTAGACTGGATTACTGTAACTCCTTATTATCAGCCTGCTCCGGTACGGCCCTTGGGTCTCTCCAGTTGATCCAGAATGCTGCAGCTTGTGTACTGACGAGGAAAAGGAAGAGCGATCAAATTACTCCTGTATTAGCTGCTCTCCACTGGCTTCCTGTAAGATCAAGAATTATATTATAAATCCTTCTCCTTACCTACAAAGCCTTAACTGGTGATGCACCATCATATCTTAAGGAGCTTATAGTGCCATAACACCCTACTAAAGAGTTGCGCTCACTGAATGCAGGGTTACATGTGGTTCTCAGAGTCTTAAAAAGTAGGTTGGGGGGCTAGAGCCTTCAGTTATCAAGCTCCTCTTCTGTTGAACAAGCTGATGGTTGTAAGCACGGTCACCTTGAGTAGACTTAAGACTTTTCTCTTTGATAGCACTTATAGTTGGGGCTGGCTCAAGTTTGCCCTGGCCCAGCCTCTAGCTATATGCTCTAGTCTAGACTGCTGGGGGACATCATACACTGAGCTCCTCGCTCTCCTTCTCTTCTTCTTCCTCTCCTCTCTATTCTTCTCTTCTTCTTTTATTTCTCTCCTTCTGGATAAATTATTGTCTCTTCAATGCACATTACTAACTCTCTACTTCTTTCCGGGAGACTCTGTGCTTTCTTGCCTCAAGTTTCCTTGTATCGTGGCTGTCTGGAACCAGTCCTGCCTGCTGCGATGGATCATGGTTGAGATAGGGTGGTCGGCCAGTGGCAGGTAACCACATAAAAGAAGGTAAGAGTGGCCTATAAAGAGGTGGACACATGGAGTCAACAGATAGGTGGTCAGCTATCTTCTTTACAAAGTAAGTTAGGTAGCAGAGTTGCTTGGTAGAAGCGAGATGGGGGAGTATCAAAGAGGGAAGATGTTTAGGTGGTCGGAGTAGGAAGAATACATGTTGGATTAAAAGAAATGGGCTTTTAGCTGGAAATAAGGGAGGTGGAGAAAGAGAATAGAACAGATTATGGGGCCGGGACTTCCCGTTTTCTTTCTGCGCCCGTCAAAGGGTTCGGTCAGCGTGCACTGAGTCAGAAAACCACGAGGTTGAACTCCCATCTGCTTTCCCTTCCATGCACAGTATCCCCTGCTTCAGAAGCAGGAGACACTGTACATGTCTTTATCTTCTACACGTTCAACTGGCTGAAAGTTGGCTTAATGTTTAAGCTTTTCAGCAGGGGTGAAAGGCTCTTCCAGTGCTGCTCTACGGGACCTTGGGAGGGATTTTGAAACTGATGAGACTCTCAAAGCGACACGGCATTATCACAGCGTTTACATGTGTTTGTAGCCAGTCTTCGAGGGATTAGAGCATCATTACTGCCCCTCATGCTTTCATTAAATATCTCCCACTGAGCACTGGATGAAGGGGAGATGCAGTGTGCAGCAATCAGGCAGTATAGCACTCGGTTTAAAGCAGTCAGCAAGTGAACCGTGTTAATTGCTCAACCAGCAGATGTTTCAAAGACATGACTCGCTCTATATAGTCCCCTTCCACAACCTCCTTGGGTTAAATTCCGTAGGTTAGCCCACATTTCTGTTGTTTTTCTAGTCATCTGTGTTCTCCTGAAGTGTGTGCAAATGTGAATCAGATACCAGCACTGGCTCTTGAATACTGTCCGCACGAGAAAAACAACAGCATTTCAATCTGAAGAGACCAGTCTGATAAAGAAAAGATAATAAAGATGTGTGGTAGTTTGCCATAATTGTAGCATCAGCAGCAAAACTCCAGTGAAACATAACTTACAAGGGATTTAAGAAACGCTAAAAGTATGGGCAGAGCCTAAAGAATCAATCTATATGCTTATGCATAGAGCAGGTCAAGAAGGAACTCTGTATGGAACCGACGTGCCCAGTAGAGGGCGAATCCTCCGGTTGCAAAAAGAAGTCAGATTGTGACTTAATAAATATCAACTCTATACAGACAGACTGGAGGTGTTATATATCTCCGTTGATGTATAAGTCATACTTGATCAGCATATTCATCTAGCAGTCGTTCCATTTTCTCTGATGGAGAGATCAGAAACTGAGAGGGCAGCATCAGGTCAGGCAACTGCTTTTTAGATGTTCTGTTTAATCTTAGACTGGATTACACCAACTCTGCTCACACTGTCATATTATCTATTTTTATAATAGAATAAAATCCAAGTGGGGGTTGCATTTCAAAATTGTCTAATCCCGGCAGACCAGCACACACCAACACCATCTGTCACCATTCACACTTGGAGTCAGCTGCAGCATGATACAGACTGGTGGTATGGGCCTGGCTAGTGGGCGGAGGGGGGGGGGGTAAAGCCTGAGAGAGAGAGAGAGGGAGAGAGAGAGAGAGAGAGAGAGAGAGAGAGAGAGAGAGAGAGAGAGAGAGACACACACACACACACACACACACACACACACACACACACACACACACACACACACACACACACGCGCACACACACACACAGAGACTTTTGATTTGCCCGAACAGCATCGGCAGCTCAGAGAGGAGCAAGCAGCAAGGGAAAGGATGCAGCAGAGCCCGAGAGAGAGAGACACAGGGATGCTGCGGCACATGATGGCAGCCTGTACCGCCCCGCGAGCTCTGACTGACTGCGGCGTCCACTTTCCTCCTCCCTCCCCATTCACCCGTGGAACAGGAGAGGCTGCCGGAACACTGGGATGCTGAGAGACGCTGCCGGGAGGCTGAAGGCTGCCGCAAACCCCGCGAACCTGGATTAACCCAAACAAGCTCACACAAACTGCTGATCGGGCAGCCTGCTTTGTCTTATTGCCGCTGGGTAAGCCCGGTTCTGGCTCCACCAGAGGTTTTATTTAGGAATTCGTAGCAGTGGCTGCTAATTAACTGATTCAGCAGCCACAGTGCAGCAACAATTGTTCTGTATGTCCAATGAGTCATGTCATTGTTCTCGTGGTATACTTACTCGTTTTTGGTAGGCAAAGCCACCAAAACAAAAGGAGGGCTGGAAAATTTAGCGTTCAAATCCGTTACGTGTATTTATTGTATTGTTTGTATTAACAATTAACGGGGCCTCTGTGGAACGCTTGGCCTACTCAAGGTGACATTTGTGTGCCAAAGTTGTTTTTATTTTGTACCCTCACATGTTTAATTGTATGCCTCAATAAAGGGTAATAGCTTCAGCTGAATTTACATTTGTTAGTAATTTATTTGAAAGTTTCAGCTGAACTTTTTCGTTTCGGATTTCCTTATGATTAATATGTGACCCAGAACAAAGATAATTTAGCCTATACTGATTAAATAACAGCAGAAACCTGGAATGTATAAGCAAAATAACTATCAATGATAGTTATTTTGGTTTTTATCCTGACAAAAACGTTCATATTATTAAAAAAAGAGCTTGAATTTTTATCATAACTTGTTTGTAATTCATTTACAAATACATATTTTTCCGTCTTTTTTTGTATAATAAGAAGATATAATTTCGTTTTAAACCCATTAAAACCAATGTTCATAACCACTTCCCAAACATTATATAATTAATACACGTCACTGTGTTGTTTAGTTTTATATTTTCTTAAACGTGTTTTCTTATTTCTCCTATTGGTCGAGGATTCTTATTTATATCCCTGCCGAGCCGCCGTAGCGATGGGAGATAACGTGTCCAAGCGACTAAAGCTGATCTCGGCTACAGAGGCGGAGATGGAGGAGCGCTCCTTTCCGAACCCGTACCCCGACTGGGACCACGGCTCCTCCGGCTCCGGAGCAGAGGAAGAATACAATGAGCTATTCGATGCGAGGGGAAATGTGAGAGCTTTTTCTTTTTTCTTTTTCAGCAACACACCTGCTAACGTGCTAATAGAAACTAGAGCTAGCTTAACTCAGACTTGCACTTCTGTGGGAAAGAGACCTGATCTACATTGGGGCAAAATAGAATAACGTGTTCAGAACTCTATGTGCGGGAGCTAACTCCTGCGTCGTAACACTGACGTAATGTAACGTAAAGCAAATGCCTGCGAGCTGCTGCATTTGGGTGAAGTTACTACCCGGTAACTTTACTTAAACGTCCACCAACTTCAACCAGCGACATGTATGACCCTTCATCGGTACTAATAGCCTATACCTGTTGAGTCTCAACACTTGTCCTCAATGTCTCCACGGAGCACACACGCTGGCTCTGTTCATGACAACCATTGCTGTTTTGGATGCATTGTAGTGTTAGTTAGATAGTGGTGCAATATGGCCTAGATGTGAAAAAAACATTGATCACTCAAACATTTATTTTCTTGTATTAAATACATGTTTCACAAACTGAAACTGATTTATAGAGTTGTTGGCTTTTCTGGGATAATGTATTGCATATTTGAATATGACTCGATTGAGTCTTGGCATAGTGTTTTTTTCTCTGGAGCCTGTAGAGAATAAATTAACTCCATATCCACGATCAAACCGTCCTTTGAAGCGTGGTCCTGCGTGACCTATCCGGTTAAATCTGTAAAGGGTAATTAGAGCCTTGAGCCTTGTGGAAAATAACCCAATTTACATAGTGTGTTTTCTGAGAGGAATCCTAATGATGGAGATTCTGGGTCATAACCTCCTGGGAGATATCTGACAAAAGATTAGGCTTTCCCCTACTGACAAACGTCGACCTGCCGTTCACTTAATTGAGATGAAAACAGTCATTGTTGCTCATCAGATCAAGCCATTAGTAACAGTGTGGTGCCAGCTGTGGAGGGCAGAGGTGTTATCTGGGCAGAGGACATCTGGCATCTTTGCTTGTGAATGTGTCTGGCTCCAGCTGCTCCATATAAGCCTATTTTACAGCACATGTGTGGGCATGTCACAGTAGGAAAAGCACATGCTATCCAATACATTAAATAAATTACATCGGAGTTCCATTTAGATGCATGCTGACGTACTTGGACATACTTGGTACCATTGCTGTAATTGGTAACTAGGGCTAACACTGATTCACAAGGTCCCAATTTGATTTGTTTGCTGATTCAATATTTATTGGATTAGGGATATTTCAGTTACAATGACAATATTGCTTTGATATAAAATAGATTATCTGAGATCTAATAGGGCAAATTGTTCAAGGAACCGCCTAACTTGGTACATTATTTCAAATATGACTGTTTACATTACGAGCTGACACACACGCCACGTTGCGCCATGTAGCACCATGTAGCACCAAAGCTTTGATGCCCGCGTTAGACTTGCTTCCTCGTGGGGAGAAAATGAAGTGGCTCCACAGCTAAACGGTGCCGTCCGTGAAACAGCTCCCGAAATGTTTTAAAAAACTAGCAAACTGTTCACTTGCATGTCTCACAGGTGGCTAGATGTCTACGGGAAAAGGCATCTGAAGATCAATCTTGGGGGTTTTATGAATCGATATTGCTGGACATATAGAGGTTATAAACCTGTCGGATAGAAATTGAAAATATATACTAATCAATTGACTAAGAAGACTAAGCCCTTTCTTCATGAACAAAACGTTCTTTGAAGACACAAAACAATGTATTTGTAAATTCATCCATCAATTTGTTCACTACATTCAAATGTGGAATGTGTCATGTAGTAATTAATTAGTGTGCAAACTTAGGGTTTAAAGTGATCAACTAATTTGTAAAAAAAAAAAAAGAAATGGGTTGCCATAGAGAATGAAGGGAAATCTATGAAAGGAATCAAATCTCCTCAGCATGCTCAATTAGGATACATCCCACATAGTAACAGCCAGCAAGCAAAAACTCATGTGAGGAGTGAGTGTAACACATGACCAAAAAGATCTGTTTCTGATTTTAATACGGGAAAAATATTTGGAATGGCAGAATAGGCTTAGCTGATCCACATGTACTACCACTATGCATCTATTAATATATACATCCTGAAACACACATTTTAAAGAACTGCTTTCCTATGTCTTCGACATAAGGAGGCAGTGACAGGAGGATTTGGGAATTTGATGTCTGTCATTCATCAGTATCTTTCAAGTACAGCTCATTGCAGTTCAAGGAGGCTTCATCTCTCCAGGAGCAGGTTGGTTAGACTCTAACAGGAGTCAGGCCCAAATTGCCCCAGATGCAACCAAAAGCCAAGAGAGATTAACTAACTTCTGTACAGACATATTCAGAATATTCACATATGTTCAACAAAGACATCGATCCTAACCCTCCTATCTTTGGTGTAGCTTCAAATGAGATGCAGTTATCTAAACATTAGACGCAGGCTCCAGCTTTTTCCACATTACTGACTCACCTCAAACTAGAGCATATAGTTCTAGCAACCGTTTCTATTTTAGAAACATTAATTGTTCTCTGGTAGTACAATCCAGTCATAAATTCTTGTTCAGATTCATTACATTTGGATTAATATTATGTGAGAGCACAAATATTGTGTATATGTGTGAAAGTATGTATGTTAGAGCTCCAGAGTTATAAATATTGTATACATTTTATATTGAAAATGGTGACATGGTCACAGTCAAAGGTTTTGACGAGTCATATTTAGTTTCTGTTGAGTTTGAATTAAGTGTTTTTCACAATTATTAGCAAGGTAAAATGACTGTTCCTGCCCACAGAGTCTGGTAGCTTTGAGCAGTGCATAGCACGGCTGTGGAAAGACTGTCCATGTCGGCGTGGATGAGTTGTATCTTGTTTCTGTTGCGGTGACTGCGGTTCATCATTGTGCTTTCTCTGTCCTCCTTAGGTGAGCGCGTCATTCCAGAAGAAGGTCCAGAATAAGATCAAAGATCTCCTCCAACAGATGGAGGAGGGCCTTAAGACCTCCGACCCCCATGACTTCTCCACCTACACCGGCTGGTCAGGTCTGTTGCCAGCACTATAAAACTGTCCCACTTCCATGCGTTGAGTTTTCTGATACCCGGCGTGCTATCTCCAACACAGGGATTGCCTTGCTGTACCTCCAGCTCCACCGGGTGTCCCAAGAGGCCACCGACCTGCAGAGAGCACTGGACTACGTAAAGCGGACCATGAGGATTCTGAA
Organism: Clinocottus analis; assembly: GCF_023055335.1. Lineage (NCBI taxonomy): Eukaryota > Metazoa > Chordata > Actinopteri > Perciformes > Cottidae > Clinocottus > Clinocottus analis. The sequence continues at coordinate 2,225,512 of NW_027175909.1, forward strand.
CGGCCGCAAAGTAACATTCCTGTGCGGCGACGCGGGGCCGCTGGCAGTGGGCGCGGTGGTTCATCACAAACTGAACAACACCGCTGACAGCCAAGACTGCCTGTCCAGGTGAGTGGTTGTTCAACGCGGTGCATCCAACGTGGGCCACGTTCCTCTTAAATGAGGAGCACACAGGCGGCCGACTGTCTTAAAACCTGCATTCTCTCTAATGAGCAGCAGGGGACGACTCCTCCAGTTGCAAAAAGAAGTCAGATTGTATAAAAGCCTATAAGGAAATGACCCTACCTTTCTTTAGGTTTTATTACAACTTAATAATATATTTAATAACAGCTTATTTATAGACAACTAAAATCTGCAAAAACAATAAATGAAAGTGAGCCAATCATCCTCACCGCAGGATTCACAGCGACATCCTAAGCTGCAGGGATTTGTTATTTGTTGTTGAGTAGAAAAGTGAATAATGCCAAACTTATTTTATATAATATTTTTGTGGCCAACTCCAGTCTGTGTATGAAATACTGTGTTTTGATCTTTGTGCGTGTGTGACTGTCAGGCTCCTCCAGCTGCAGCGGTCCGTGCTCAGTCCAGACTCTGAGATGCCTGATGAGCTGCTGTACGGCCGCGCCGGCTACCTTTATGCTCTGCTCTACGTCAACAAAGAGATGGGAGCTGACACGGTGGATGAGACCACCATCGCCAAGGTAAGACCCGTAGTGAGTTTTTTTTTACAGTTTAACTTGTAAAACTTAGTTCTGTTACAGTTTCAATCTTTCATCAAGAACTTTCCAGCATTTTGAAACACAAGCTTATGCGTATCTGGCCTTGGCCTGCCACGGATCTCGATCATGGTGCATTTTGTCAAGCAATTCAGCACTAAGGGTTCTCTCATATCGTCGCTTGGGGCTATATCGGTCAAACGCAGGTTCTGCTTGAAGACTTGTGTTTATCATTATTTATTTAACTAATCTTAACAGTAGCGGACCCCGAATAATCGACTATTCAACGATTCAGCCTAATTTGACTGCCAATCTCACTGTGGAATTGTTACAGTAGCAGTAAGATGCGGTTATGAAACAAAGGATCCATTCTGGTTGTATGGGGCGGTGCTGAACGTCTGATTTGACTTGCTAGAATTGCTTCGTTTCTCCCAATTGGTCATGATATTTCAGCCATTTTATTAAACAAAGATCAATCACTCTCCCTAGTGTTTGTGAATAAATCATAACGTCGACTAAACAACAACTACATAAGGCTACTGTTTGTTAATCAGAGCACTCACTTAGAAAGTCTCTAAGTCTGCAGATGGAGGCTCATTGTTTGCAGCTCGCTTCTGTCTGGTTTAATGTACTCTGGACAGCACTGCCTCTAACAAAAATACAAACAATCGATGTTGTCCATTATTCTGACACAACAGCCAAGCTATAGTGTTACGTATATTTTGTCCAGTAGTTCTGTTCTTTCGACTGTTTTTTTTTTTAGATGAATAAAGCTTGACCAGAGAAGGGTCAATAAGCAGAAAAAATTGGACGATAGTCAAGACTTGACCAATCAGATTAGACGATGTCGGAGACGCCCTAATTACCAACATTGCGTATTAAATAGTGAAATTAAGAGATTTATTATTTGCCAGGCAACCTCTCTCTCTCTGTCTCTGTCTCTGTCTCTGTCTCTGTCTCTCTCGCTCTCTCTCTCTCGCTCTCTCTCTCTCTCTCTCTCTCTCTCTCTCTCTCTCTCTCTCTCTCCTATCGACTCTGTTGTTATCCTGCAACGGTCACATCTCTGACTACAGCTGATATATTTATAGCTGTCACTAACCCTTCCTTTGGCGGCGGACCATTACAGTACATTACATTACATGTCATTTAGCTGACGCTTTTATCCAAAGCGACTTACAATAAGTGCATTCAACCGTGAGTACAAACTCAGAACAACAAGAATCAAGAGAGTACAATTTCTTCAATAAAGTCAAACTACAAAGTGGTATCAGTAAGAACCAACTGCTGCCAAAGTGATACTGCTACTGTCTTTATTCAAGGTGTAGTCAAAAAAGATGAGTTTTTAGTTTGCGATGGAAGATGCAGACACTTTCTGCTATCCTGATGTCAATGGGGAGCTCATTCCACCATTGAAGAGCCAGGACAGCAATCAGTCGTGACTTTCTTGAGTGTTTCGTTCGCAGTGATGGAGCTACAAGCTGATTGGCTAAAGCTGAGCGGAGTGAACGAGCTGGGGTGTACGGTTTTACCATATCCTGGATGTAGATTGGACCCGATCTGTTCGTAGCACGGTACGCAAGTACCAATGTTTTGACCATAGTGACATCAGCCACCATAGGGTTTATTTTGTTGACAATGTTTGTTTGTTTTTGTCACATGTGAGTTCTTTCATCGTTGAAACTTTTGCTCTTGTTTTAGTCAATAAAAACCCGAGACATTTCATTTAATTCAATACTTCAGTTGGTACCTTCTTTTAATGGAGACACAGCCCCAAAATGTCACGTCTTTGATCTTTCGGTCCTGGAATATCTTGTCACTAAATAAACACAGATTTTTGTAGCTGCTTACTTCCACTTCAGTGACTTCGCAAGCACATGTGTCTAATTTGATACTTGTTTCATATACAAATTCCTTTTTTGTTGATAAATAACATGGTGAAGTATACGCTTCATATATCAAGTGTTCATATATGCTTTGTTTTCTCTTCCCTGTATAGAAGAGCAGGGGAAACTGTGCTTGGAAAGCATCTTTAGATGGTAAAGAGTTTTGTCTGTGAGCGCTGCTCTAATAACCATCTGTTAGACATCGAGTTGTGACAAAAGTGGATAAGGACCAGGGCACAGAGGACGACTCACATACATGCACATACAGTGTGCTTAAATAAATAATTAAAATAGAGATTATTATCCACACACACACACACACACTTGCTGCAGAAAACTGCAGGGCCAGCTGTCCCCTTTAGTAAAGTGCCAGGCCAAAACACATATACTATGTGTACACACTCACACACACACACACACACACACACACACACACACACACACACACACACACACACACACGCCGTGGCAGAAGGGCTGATAGAATAAGCAGTAGCAGCACTGGGCTCACACAAGTCACCAATAGAGGCGTCATTGTTAATAATGAAGGAATACGAATGTGAAGCTTTTAAGCTCCAGTTTCCCTGCAGTACCGTCCTGCTGTTCAGCTCATCGGCACTTGTGCTTATATACCTGTCACCTCACACAGTACTCTGCATGCTTTACCAAACAGGGTGGTGTGTGTGTGTGTGTGTGTGTGTGTGTGTGTGTGTGTGTGTGTGTGTGTGTGTGTGTGTGTGTGTGTGTGTGTGTGTGTGTGTGTGTGTGTGTGTGTGTGTGTGTGTGTGTGTGTGTGTGTGTGTGTGCACGCGCGTGTGCACGTATGTCGACGACGATGACAACGACAAATTCACGCGGCCGGACAGTGAATCAATTGTTGATCTTTAACATCTTTAATATACATACATATATAGTTTATATATATATATATCCATATATATATATATGTATATATATTTTAACAGGTACTGTTCAGTAGTAAGGAACAAACCATTCCTTCTTTTGTTCATGTTCAGGCTGTTGCTTACCTTTTAACTTGCTGTTGCTCCAGAGTGTTATTGTATAACACTTTGTATATTGTTCTGATAACATTACTTTAAAATAAAAGCTGCAATACACTAGTTTTTTACTTCATTATTGAATTTGGCGCATATTGCGATTAATCGCAGAAAAAATCATGAGATTAAGCAGTTAATTAGAGAGAGAGGGAGAGAGAGAGAGAGAGAGAGGGAGAGGGAGAGAGATAGAGATGATAATGTTACCTTCAATATTTTCCAATTATGTTTCTAATGTTAACCACTTATTTACTTACTCCTCTCCCGACCCCTCCCCATGGGTAATAGGCCTGCTATGAGATCTCTCCTATCGCATTTTATCCTTGGCAACAATGCAGCGCCTCTCTTCCAGGACCAGCACATCTTGCCCAACAACAAGCACCAGCTGGCGGGGCGGTTCTATCTTTTCTGGGGGGCCCATGCACAATTTTTTCTATATATATTTCATTTAAACGTGACTCGCATCTAAAATCAAAACAAAAAATGAAAATATTTTAAGTGTGTGATGTTCCATACTTCTCTTTATACGGCTAAAATCACAATCCTGAATTTGAATGTTAGTGTGTAAATAAGTGGGCTGCACTTAATTCACTTAATTCAGCTTTAACAGTGAAACCTAATTAGATTTGCTGACGGTTTTGAAAGGATTTTTGATCCAGTAAGCACGTCTGATTGTGAACCAAATTATCTTTGGATGGTCTTACATGAAACACCCGAGGACACCAATATTAACGCTCACAATCCGTAGAAATTTGGTTCCCAGAAACAGAACAAACATTCTGCCAGAATGCTATCACACCAGTCTTATACACTGAAATTTTTCCCTCCCCCACTGGTTTTCAGGTAGTGATGGCCATCGTGGAATCGGGTAAGAACATGTCGGCAGAGCAGAACAAGGCGGACCGCTGCCCCCTGCTCTATGAGTGGCACAATAAGCAGTACATCGGCGCTGCCCACGGCATGGCTGGCATCTTCTACATGCTCATGCAGGTAAGACAGGTCCAGTGGCTGGTCGTTGGTCAAATTTGAACTGTTTGGTCTGAGCAAAAATACTTAAATACTTTATACACGCCTTAATTTTTAAAGACAAATAGGCAAATATTCATATGGTTAGGATCTATACTTACAATGGGGCCCAGATTTAGATTTATTTTTCCTCTATATGTATTTGTTGGTCTGAGAGGCTCCTACCTGCCGGGGGACTGCTAAGAGTAGTAAGTGAGGAGTTGACAGGCGGTTTGATTGCATTATCAAACGGGCAATAAATTGTGTTTTGAGAAAGTATGAGTCACCCCAACGGCTGCAGCAGTAACCAGCCACCCAAAATATTATTCAGTTTGCTGCATCAGAATACGAGATTAGTCGTGGACAGGCACAGAGATGAATACTCACTCACAATTGCACACAGATGATTGCATGATCATCTGTGACATGAAATGTGCTGAAGACGTCTTACATGTAAACTGCAATGGAGAGAAATGCACGCAGCAACCGGAACACAAAGCGCCACATTTACAGTGGACACGAGGTTCATATGACGTGTTGTCAAATGCTTCTGGACAATAAACAGCAGCCTGCTTTGAATCCTTGCCGGTTCAATTCGAGTGTGGGTGTCTTTTATGCCTTTTGTTGTGTTTCGGAGCAGAGTAGTATTAACTCAGAAGAAGACAACCAGCGATATTCACGACTTTCTCTCTTTCCAGCCTGGAGCGAAGGTCCACCCAGACGTTCTGTCGGATCTGATCCGTCCCAGTATTGACTACATTCGCCACAAGAAGTTTCGCTCGGGGAACTTCCCATCGTCGCTGAGCAACGAGAGTGACCGGCTCGTTCACTGGTGCCACGGAGCGCCCGGCGTTGTCCACATACTCATCATGGCCTACAAGGTGAGACATGCTTGGTCAAAGCTCTTGCTGAAAACCACCCTCATCCGACACTGACACCTTGTGGCCAAGCTGTGCAAGGACGGTATCCTCAGAAATGGGGTGCCATTTTCCATTTTGCCATTTGACCGCTTGTAAAAGTGTTTAATTCTCCCTCCTGACTACACACTCTGGCTATCTTTGATTGCATAGCATGGCCACACACACACAAACACAAACACACACAAACACACACACAGAAACAAACAAACAAACAAACAAACAAACACGCTGCAGTAATGCATTGTAGGCTAATCTTTTCTTTCCTCAGCCCATTAGTGAGCCGCTTGACAGCTAACAGGGCTGCTATTCTGGCGTCCTCAGTTTTCTCACTTACACAGACACCGCACAGGGAACAAAGATGGGAGACACAATCTCTTTATCACTGCCTCAGTATCGAGAGAACACTCAAACTGTGATTTACAGTAGACTGAAGGTTGCACAGTGGGTTTGGTTTCGGGAAAAGAAAACATAAGCATGTTCATGATACCATTTTAAATGTGTGACTACAGAGAGACGTTCCAAACTGTTAAAGCCTGTGATTATCTCAGACTGGAGTAAAGCGGCAGCATCACCAGTAACTCATGAAGACATCAAAAAGGCTGCAGGGAGTCGGTCTTGTTGCTATGCAACACAGAGCGTGTCGCTATACCGGCTGTGTGGCTCATTTGCTGACCTTAAAGTTCACATGTTTAATGCATTTCCCTTATGAAACAGGTTTCATCTTTTCACAATACAAGAATCAGTCTGTTTCTGGATTGTTGGTTATGATGAAGTCCAGTCCAGAGGGGTACGGCCATGACTGGTTGCCATATCTTGAAGAACCAAAATGATTGTGTCGGGGGTGGATTTTATTTTCTTTCTTCTCAAGCCGTATATTATTATACCAACGGTCTTCCTCTGACGGTGCATCTGTATATAATATTTCTTAGTTCATAAATCCAATCTGGCGCTCCACACTGAAATAAGAGTGCAGTTGGTTTCTACATAAACAAATCAGAGGGTAAAATTTAATTCAATGACAGAAAAACGTTTTTATTGATATGAATAATGCAACAATAAAAGATGAGTTATGAATTAGCTGATTATTTGGGGGGTTTAGTTTAGCCTTTAATCGACAGTGCAGTGGAACAATGTAATGGGGGGTAGCGTTCAACAAAGGGCGGTGGGCAGCTGCTTTCAAGTCTCAGCTTTGTGTGCTCTGCATTAGGGCTGCAACAACGAATCGATAAAAATCGATTATTAAAAAAAGTTGGCAACGAATTTCATTATCGATTCGTTGTGTCGCGCGATTATTACGCCGCTCAATAAGTCGCGGCGATGTTTGAGTATTGAACAAAACAGTTGAGCGCAGCGCCGCAAACAGGAAGTCCAGGAGCTTCCGATGTACCTTCTCGTATGTCACTGTATAGTCGCGTTGCGTGTACAATAACTTAACAGCGAGGCTAACTGTTGTCGTTAGCTCGCTAGCTAGTCGTTCATTCTCCGTGTTTGAGCTATTGGGTTAGATAACGTCTTCATTTTAAAATACAGCGGAGGCTTCAAGAGAAGCAACGCGTAAATATCTTCTCTGTGGTGCAGAACACAGACCTGCGTTCAACAGTCAGATATAATGTGGCTTCATGCAGACGAAGTGTTGCTGGGATTTGTAGTTCCATATCTAATGAACAACCTTTGTGTAGATAAAGTGCAGTTCGTAAGTTATCCGTTGATACATTGAGTGGTTACTTCTGAAATATCATCTCTTGTTCTCTGAGTTCTGAGTGTGTGTCTGTGAGTGTGCATGTTTGTGAGTGTGCATGTCTGTGAGTGTGTGTGTCTGTGTATGTCTGTGAGTGTGTGACTGCATGTGTGTGATTGTGCATGTCTGTAAGTGTGTGTGTGTGTGTGTTTGTGCATGTGTGTTTGTGTGTGTGCATGTCTGTGAGTGTGTGTGTGCATGTCTGTGAGTGTGTGCGTCTGTGAGTGTGCATGTCTGTGAGTCTAGAGAACAAGTTCTGACAAATCCTGTTAAGTTTTCTGATTTGTATTTCTTTATTTTTTATAAATTCTTTACTAAAATTGTTGCACTGTGAATTTGCACTGTTGGTTCTGTTTTTGTAATAAAAGGTTGCAAATTAATGCTTTAAAATTATAATTTTTTATTCGATTAATCGAACAAATAATCGACCGATTAATCGATTAATAAAATAATCGATAGTTGCAGCCCTACTCTGCATGAACACACAGTATTTGAAATCACAGAGGGGATAATATTATCGAGTTGGTGATGATTCTACCAGGGGGAGACCTCTGAGGCAGATGATGAGGCGTTTCCTCACGTTGAGGCGTTCCCACATGTTTTAAAATTGCCTACTTCGGTTCGTTTAATTTATTTGAGGTGCTCTGACTCTGGGCTGATATTAAGAGTCGGGATCCATCCAGCCTTGTTTTGATGAATCGGTATCAGCTAAAATAAAGCAGATTATAATCAATTCTCTGTACTAACAGCCTATGCTGCAGCGTACAGAGACTGTGTGTTTCTGAGTGGTTCAAACTAATCCAACGGAGGGTTGCGTGTCATTTCTAACTGATATATTAATCATTTAAGTTCATCAGCTTTAAATCATAATCTTGTTCATGATGTTTTAAACAAGGAGCATGTGAAAATGAACTCTTATCTGTTCTCCAGGGAAGGATGCAACACACCGACCAGCTTGCCCGCAAGGTTTTTTTTGTGTGTCGTACGACCCTAATGATATGAGGACTCATTCTGCCAAGGTATCCAATTATTGTCGCCTGTGAATTGGCCCTTCACTGTAATGACTCAAAGAATAGTTTGCGGCCGCTGAACTGTCTTTAGGTCTGATAAACAAAAGCTATTGCACAAATGACAATACAGCGCAAACATGCCCATAAAGGTTTGCAGCCGAGTGCAGTTTGCCCTGTTTTTGCAGATGGAAAGGGAATAAAAATATTTATTTAATAACCTTTTTTTTTTAATGGCTCTGCAGCTGCTGTGGGAGGAGGGATTATGTTTTGGGCTTTGTCTGTCCGTCTCATGAACGCAATATCACAGGAGCTCTTTGAGGGAATTTCTTCCAAAATTGGCACACACACAGACTGAACGGTAAACTGATCACTGCGACTCCCCCAATTCACCTGCTAATTACGACATATTCACACAAATGTCTAATAGGATAAAAGGTCATTTTGTAAACCGCCACTTGACTGGTTGGTTGGAGGCGTACAAGCACAAGAGATACACCGTTTCTTTAATTCTTATTTGGGTAAGTGCTGCACAGTCTTTTTGTGGATTTCCAGCTGACTATAAGGAAACAAGCCAAGAGGAACGTTAACGAGTGCTGATGAATTTAAAGTGCGGTGCATTAAACGAGGGTTGTTGGTAGCTACTCCTTTTGTGCCAGGTCAGTCTCTCTTCGTTTGACTCACCTGTGTCTCTCCCCAGGTGTTCAAAGAGGAGAAGTACCTGAAGGAGGCTGCAGATTGCGCTGAGGTGATCTGGCAGCGGGGCCTGCTCAGAAAAGGCTATGGCATCTGCCACGGCACCGCCGGCAACGGCTACGCCTTCCTGTCACTGTACAAGCTCACCCAGGAGAAGAAGCACCTGTACCGCTTCTGCAAGGTAGGGACGAGCAAAAAGAAAACAGCAACTGTGCGAAGTCTGGTTCATGTCCTTATGTGATGTCACTTGAGTCTGAAGACTGAAGACTACGAGTTAAAAAAAAATGGCAACAAGTCTTGTTCCATTTGATGTTGATGTTGGATACGGTGCTGTGTCTTTCGTCGGCTCGAAGTTTTAGGTATCGGCGAAAGTAATGAGCTGTGTAGGTTGTCAAGGTAACGGCCCACCAGGCTGCTGATGCCGTGATTTGAAGTTGTTTTACAATGCAATGTAATATTTCACAGTTTTCTGTTGATACCCAACAGCCTTCACACAAATGGGAATTTACTATCTGTTGTGAAAGCAGCACTGTGTTACAGCTGCATTATGCTTTACAATGCGACTGCATGAGGACTCATTAGCAACCAGTAGGCTTAATGGTCCACTGTCTATTGATTGGGTTGCATCATATTACCAGCCTCCTTCCCAAAATCTCAGCAATAAAGCGTGTGAGTGTCAAATTGTCCACAACTTAAGAACACTGATGTTTTGTTGCTGAAATATCTATCTATCTTTATATCACTCACTCACTGAGTAATAACTTGATGTTATTTCTTCTCTTTTGCATTTTGTCAAACATCTCTGATTGACTGTTGCGTTAATTTCTATAAACTAGGGCTAGGCAAGTTAACGCGTTAATATCGCGTTAACGTTTCAATCCATTAATGGTGTTAATTATTTGATCATGCGTTAACTGCATTTTTTATTTCGTTTTTCTTTTTTTGGGCTTTTACTTTGAAGGTGATTAACTTAGGTGCGCCGAGCGCTTCCATAGTCTCACCGGCCGATTAGCCAACTAGAACCTGACGTGAAAGCACGTTTTGTTCTGTAGGTTCTGCTCTTACTGAGCAGCGTTGCTTCAGAGAGTCGCCTCACAAAGCTTCTCAGGCGGTCAGTCTACCGGCAGCCTCGCGCTGCAGGCTCAGCGTCTCCGAATTGAACATTAATCGCGCAAAACCGCCGCTGATACCTGTCAGCTGTCCTTCACATCTCCACTTTTTCAACTTTGCCCACCCCTACTATAAAGACATTGATCTTACTTACTTTCCTTCTAGTTCGCTGAGTGGTGTTTGGCCTACGGGACCCATGGCTGTCGCATCCCAGACCGTCCCTACTCTCTTTTTGAAGGTACCAACTATTCAGCTTTTGACATTTTACTTCCCTTGCAAGAACCGCCGTCTTTTGAATCGATGTTGCAGCAGGCCCTGTAATTTTTGCTGTGAAACACAAAGTCTGCTGCTACCTCTTTACACAGAACCCTGTGAAACTCTGCCAGTGTGTAGTTAGAGTGACCCGCCTGGCAGCATAACTCAGCAGAAACTGCACAGAAGCGGCAGGTCTAATCCAACCTCTTGACATTGTTATTAAACAGCATTTCAGTTAAGTGAAGGGTCTGAGGTGACGACCATATTTCATATCCCCTCTTACGTTCTTCACTCCAAACGTCTCATATGCTAGTGAGTTTTGTACGCTGGTTCAGTCCGCTACACAACAATCACGTTAACTTCAGAAGGAGTAAATACTTGGTAACTAATCTCTAATTATAGTAATTTTTAACTGGTGAACCTCCAATACAGTGTTTGGTGATTGCCCTGACCAGTTATTATGATGTAGTGGCATAAAACTTTGTAACATAAAAAAACATGAACCTTTTATTTAGTGCAACAAATTGTATCACAAATCAGATCAGCAAAAGAAAAAAGGGATCAAATATGACTTTTACAGTCGATACTAATTGCTTATTATTGATTGTTCATATTTGCAGATACTCTTTGTTGTTTGATTATAGCAGCCAGTCTGCAAGGCTCCAGAATCAAATTGCTTTCAACCACTGTGAAATCAGTAAAACATAAAACATTCTAATGGTTAACATTTCTAAAATAAAATATTTTATTTGTATTGATTTAAAACAACCTTGTCATCGATAGTTATATTTATGTATAATGAGCTGTCTATAGGTATTGTTAACGGGTCATAATTAATCTTTAATATGTACGAATATATTTATATTACATCTATTTTAAAAGATATCCTTAAACTGGATTTATTCAAATTTATCATTAAAACTACATTTTAAAGGATTATATTTGAACACATTGATCATGATAACGTTAGAATGTACCTTTGCCCAGCTGGTAGTAATGGCCGTGTTTCTCCTCTCAGGTATGGCAGGGGCCATCTACTACCTATCAGAGGTGGCAAACCCCAACGCCTCCTGCTTCCCTGCCTTTGAACTTTGACCCACCAGCTGATGAAGCCGAGGGTGAGGAAAAGGTACGGGGACAAGCGGTTTTGGACACAACTCAAGTCTTTGCTGGAAAGCTAGACAAGGATGTATTTGTGATGCGGCCTTTTAGCCTTGGTCGAGAGTAATTAGTGACCAAACACTATACTGAAAACTCAAAACTGAAAGGACTGAATGCATTTGTTTGGTGGAGTTAACCTATGGTTTGTTTTGTAAAATAAAACCCCAAACGATATATGGGAGATTCATTTTGAACATAACTATAGGTTGAAAATAAAAGCAGCTGCTGGACTAAAGAGGACAATGTTCTGGACACTTGCATCCTATGGGGCCGATCATAGGACAGCAGGTCTCTTCCTTACCCTGTACAAGTTGTTGCCAGCTGGCATGGACACAGAAGAACACACTAACCCTCAGCCTTTAATATCATCGCACCAAGGCCCAGGTGTTGGACGTGTGTGTGTGTGTGTGTGTGTGTGTGTGTGTGTGTGTGTGTGTGTGTGTGTGTGTGTGTGTGTGTGTGTGTGTGTGTGTGTGTGTGTGTGTGTGTGTGTGTGTGTGTGTGTGTGTGTGTGTGTGTGTGTGTGTGTGTGTGTGTGTCTAAAGCGGTTGTGGTATTTCTATGCCTCTGCATGCTCACTGTAATTGGCTCGTGATGCCTCATATCCTGTCAATGTAGTGACTTCCTGTATTTGTTCATGTCTGTGTGCTGTGTCTCTTCTCCAGGTATTTGTCACATAGTAGAAGGAGGGGGATTTCTCTGTGTTTCATTTCATGAAGAAGTCAACAAGCTTAGTGCTAGGTCTAAGTGAAGCAAACCAATATATCAGCTGTTAAGTCGAACTTAAGGAGTAACTAAACCAGGCGCATACGACAAGTGGCTTTAAGGTTGAGGCATTGAAGCAAATTGTACATACTAGCCAAAAGGTGGAATTGTAATTTCAGTGGCCAAAAAATGACTTTCTTTTGGAAAAAGACGTCGCTAACTCAACAACATTTTTCAAACGTATTTAGGTCAGTCAAGATTCAAGGTTATCATTTTGCCATTTGTGTCTAGACCAACAGTCCAGGCTACTCTTCACTTGGTTTTATAAAGGGATGAAAGCCGGCCCTCTATTGGTTTCAACCAGTAGAGGGCATCATGTGCATATTTCACACAATATGTATAATTCAAATACTTTGCATAAAAATGATAAAATTAGAACCTGAATCCATAATCAACCCTACTAAATATCATATGCATTGTTTTTTAGCTGAACACATGTTTGGTTACTCATTAAGTGACCCTTCACATCCCACCCCTTGAATGCAGACTGGCCATAACACTTTTCCGAGCATGGCCAGACAATATTTGGCTCTGCTCTATAGACTCTCATGCAATAGTTTCAAATGTTCTTCATTTTCACGCTGTTAAACGTTGTGTAACAGTGATACTTGTTACCCGGAGAGGTTGGAGGGAGATATGTGTTTCTACAACGTTACGTTTCTATGTCAAAACCTGTGGAGCTAACATTAGCGGAGTGTATTAGCATAGCGTTTGCATTCCTATGCTACCCTAGCTACTGGAGGTATACTGAATGTATACACATGCTGCTTTATCTTTTTGATGATTGTAACGGTGAATAAAGACCTACCCAGCAAAAGCAGACCAGTCCTTTTGTGAATTCAAGCCCTACAATATCCTCTTGTTTTGGGTCATTTCAATTTCAAAACAACACAACAGATAAAGAGATTTCAGTTTGACTTTGAACGTTAAGGCCAAGCCAAGTTTTTACCAAAATGTGACAAGTGTCTTCTGAGTTGAAAGAAAAGTGAGCGTTGTGCTGGAAGAAATAAGGCTTTCTTTTGCATTGACAGCTGAAACCAGTTCATGCTAGCTTGTTAGCTTTCATTTAGCAGGACACACATTGGCTTTCAAAACATTTGAAAATATATCATTCAGTGGTAGGTGTTGCCGCATGTGGATTTGGCTCCAGTATAGTATGTGGCACATGATACTTTGAATTATTAAGGAATTATCTTAATCATTTTAGCTAAAGTACACAGGTGGTGGTACTGGCCTTAAGCTCCTCCCTCCCACAAGTGCTACTTCTGTTTTTATTAACTACTATGACTCACTTTGGTTCCTCTCTTCACTTAACGTCAACATATACAAGAAAACAATAACACAAACACAGTATGTACATAACTTGGAGAAGTCAGATAAGGTGAAAATGTTCTCTTTAAGCAAACTGTTTTCCCAAAATCAAACCAACTTAACCAACAAACATTTTCAGGAGCTTTAACCTGTATGTCTTGGCCTTGAATCAAATGAGTTTTCTTACCTGTTTGTAAACACCAGACAACCAGAGAAGGAAGGACATTCCCGTCTGACAGGAGTCACCATCTCCACCCATCTGGTGATAAGGGGGCGATTAGGGGATTATTTGTGAACGTATGTGAATCCATCAACAAGTTCAACAATGGACCTACAAGCCTCCTCCTGTAGCCATGTAAGAAGCCTGACTGTCAGCATGTCACTAAGCTGCAGCATTACCTCTAGGGACCACTAGATGGAAGCAACACTATTACATGCCAAGTTATTATGGCGTACTACACAGTGTTTGCACAGTGAGAAGAAAAAAAACTAAACATTTCAATTTATTTGCGTCCACAAGATATAATTTGGTCCCTCAGTTCAACGAAAACAATCCCAAGCTTTTGAGAAGTGTCTAGTGCACCCGAGTGGAGAGACATTGATGTCTCACTGGTTGCTTGTTGGTTGTAAAGTGTAGCCTCAACATGTTTACAGCGTTTAGAGATAACTGTACAGTCATATTTGACTATAAAACACAGTCAAACTACAGATAAACCCGAAGGCCACAAACAATCCTGCAGTACATGAAGAATGGTAAGGGAGCGTGAGAGAGTAGAGAAGAACTCTGCGAAGGTGGAATCCAAGCAGGTCACACTTTCCCCTGCTCTTATTGCATTTGATGTTTCTGGTGTGTTGATGTCCATGGTCTGACTTCTACTGGTTTCCCCTGAGAAGCCTGATGTTTTCATGTGATATTTCATGACAATTATAAGCCTGAATGTATTCATGTTTCTTCAAATGCAACTCAACGTGTGGTCCGTCTTGTGTGATTAACATCCTGAGGATATTACATAAACATGAGCCTGTCATGTCTTCTGCTTTTGATCAAACTCAGATATGAAACCTATCTCAGTGTGATGCTCACATAGTCCAGCTACTGATCATCTCTACATGAGTGGCATTTACTCCTCCAGCACAATCAATCTGAGGTGCAGTTACCAACTGTATCGAATCGCTTATGATCCAATTTTCCTTCATAAAAGTGAAGTATGAAATATGTTTTAAGCTCCGCTTCAAGAAAATATAACATATACATACATATACATACAAATACAGAATATAATATCTTTATATGTTATTGTACAGAGAACCCTTTCGTATACAAAGGGGTTTCATCTAGAACCCTCTGACGGGTTCTACTGAGCTCCTTTTATCTCAGGGTTTTATCTAAAACCCCACTATTGTGTTTTACCGGGAACTCTCTTATATGTATCTAATCCTAAAGAGCTGATTCGGTGCATTGTAACCCTCAACAATTATGGTTCACAGTCACAATTTTGGGGGAGAGGGGCTGGACTATAGGTAAAAAAAACCTCCGCCTTTCAGGGAGACCCGTTTGGAACTCTTATTCTATCACAAACAAAATATTGAAGCTTTTAAGCAACAGGAGCATTTCACATGTGTTCTTCACCTTCACGATGTCTGTAAATAGACACAATTTATTTATTTTTCTGCCAATTGATGGAAGAAGTCTTTAGATCTTTTACTTCAGTAAGATCATCAATCAGAAAGTATAAAAGTGATTTCAGAAAGTACATTTATAATCCTATCTGAATAAAAGTACAAATGTTTTATCAGCTAAATGTAGTTTAAGTATCAAAAGCTTTACTGATTAGCAGCATATACTGTTAAAGTTGAATTACTTTGTCTTCAATCTTATCATTTAATTCCGTGGTTCCCAACCTAGGGTCCTTCCAAAAGGTCACAAGATAAATCTGAGGAGTCGTGACATGAAATATACGGAGAGGAGAGAAGAAAAACCAAGTTCTACGGGCACATCTCTATTCATCTTCTCTCATCTAAGAAATTGATCCTTTTACATCTGTTGGGCCTCAAACAGATATTTTAATATCTAGTCCGAAATGTGGCAAGGGACCCTACTGTTTTTTGTTAGGTGTTGCCAGCCCAACAGGATGGAACCATTGGTCTAATAAGTGTATTTTATCAGCCTATCATACCACCTCTTCTCGCTTGTCCTGACCGACCCAGAACAGCAGCAGCATCACCATCATTACTCTGTGTGTGATGCTTCATGACTGAGGAAGGACTGTCTCAAATAGGGAAAACGTATTTTCTTTTGAGTTATTTTTTATTACATTGTTTGAGCGTTGTTGTTTTCATCACTCTTCTTCTTCTTAGAATCAAACTCAAGTCGAACTTGCAAAACCTGTAATAACAAAAAATAAAAAACAAGTTAGCTGGTTTTATTTATGTTTCCTGTGCGTCATTCACACGGCAACAAATAACTGCATTCCCTGAGACCGAAAGACATTAATCAAACATTTCACGTGAAGGTTATGACGAAAAGCCCAAATCATCTCCAAGGTCACATTCATCCATCAGCCTGCTGCTGCTGCTGTCTCCTTCCATACCAGCGTCATAAATCACTTTCATACAGAAATGGAGTTTACAGAGATACCTGTTCAGTTTAATTCTGCATAAAGAGTATAATCTCTTTCAGCTACTGGTTTATTGCTGTAGTTCGTTTTATGTTTGATTGCTTTTTTTTCTCGTATTCCTTGTCCTCCATTTGGCTTCTCTTTAATGCATTTCACACTAAGTTCACCGATTAATGTTTCTGACTTGTGCTAAATCTGTGCTACAGGTACTAGAGTGTTTACATCCTCTGATACCCAGTAATTACTACATTACGGTTCATTTGTCTGGGGGTACGGCTGGAAATGGAGCAGATGAGACTGAAGTGCTGAGGAATCAGTGACTGTGTGTCTGTCTGCTCCCTAGAACATTTTTCCTATTAGCGCTACTGCTGATTCTAACCCAATACAATGTCTCTGCCAGATAATGAGTCGCTGCAGGAGAGTACGATAGCTGCATAGAATCAGCACAATTTTCCATCATAGCCTAAAGCTGTGTGCTGTGGCGCTCTAAGTTTTCCTCTCGTTACAGTTTTTGGACGTGGCACGTACGGTGAGGCAGTTTCCACACGTTTGTCTTCAAAGGGCGTTAGTTTTAGGCAACAAAACCATTTAGGTTAAGGAAAAGGGAGTGGTTGAGTCCCAACAAAAAAGCCAAAAGTTGTGACATAGCTTCTGTAGAGCCACTGACTATGCTCAGTGGCTCTACAGAAGCTACGTCACATGACTACCGAGTGACGTGACAAAGTTTTCCTGGGTGGACGTCCTGTGTCCTGCATCTCTACATCCAGGATTTGACACATCGGAAGTGTCAATGGAACAACAGGGTCCATTTGGATGGTGGACAGTTTTTGTGTTGTGGTTAAAAATAGTGTCTCTTGCAGGTAAAAATGTCCCGATGCTCAAACAGCAGAAGTCCTGTAGTTTGTACCTGACTTGAGATACCACCAAAAACCCTGGATCAGTTAGCACTTAGTAATTCCATGTTGCACAGACCACGGCAGAGATTGAATGAAGGTTTCTTACTCCACATCATCTTTATTCATGACACCAACAGGTTTACAAATAAACTTGGGTTGGTCCCGATCTATCAGACAACGAGCACCTCCTCTTATCTGTCTAAACCAACTAACTAGTAAACCCCAAAACATATGGTAATAAACATGATTTCATGAGCAATCAAAGGCCCCACCTTCCTCCTCATATTACATAGTTCTCGTCATTTGTTATTGACCAAGTCCACCAATCAGTTCCCAGATAATAGTGTCTGCGTATGATGTTATGCTGGCCTGTGGCCCATACGCTGGTTTCCCCCTCGAAGCCTCCCTTTGGACCAATACTTTCGAAACGCCTTTCCCTGATGAACTCTTCACCAGAGGAACTACACATAACAGTTTGAGATATGGCTGCGTCATGTTCTTCTGACTTCTCTAGAAACAACATCATGCTTTTTCTTGTGGAATGTTCTGAAAGTACTTGTACCAAAATATACACTGTGCACAGAGGAACATTACGAAACTGTGAGCTGAAGTGTTGTCGCAGCCGTTGCTGGTGCTGCTGTTTATATGAGACGTACAACTGCTCATTCGATTTAATATTAACTCCTGTGGATAAAACACTCTCTTATATATATGTATATGGCCGTGACAACATGATTCTCTAAAACATTTTTCCTTCTACAGTGTCAGTGTCCAAAAAATATATGGATCCCCATGACAATGCGCCACTAGTTTGTCAGTATGACCGCCAGGCCCGCCCATAGCGCCAGGCCTAATATTATTAATATATTTTTTACAAAAGGAATATATATATATATATATATATATATATATATATATATATATATATTATTTTTTTAAAATTGGAATAATTATAATACTTGGCGTGTCAGACATAATAGTCTGCGTGACAGATTAAGATTAGTTTGCCCACCCTTGATGTATATGGTGATCGGAGGAGTCAGTGGTTAGAACAGCATGCTGCTCAGTTAAACACACTTGAAAAAATAAAGGGTCAATTTAGCTCAATTATTTACTGACTGGGAAAGGAGGCATGGGCCTTCCTGCTAGTACAGTATGTATCGAGAACACAGATACTGTTAAGAAATTCAAATATGTAGTGAATAATATCCTGATTTATATACATATTAACAAGATTGGTTAAGAGGGAGTTTGAATTTAAGGCTTTCTTTGTTAAATATAAAAACATTTCCAGCTATTACTATTGTTTTAACCATTGTATTAAAGGTCTACAGTTTTTCATCGAGAGTTGGGATGTCTATTCAGCTTTTTTTGTTTTTGTTTTTAGAAACTTTCCAAAGGAAATCATAAGACGACCGGTTTTGTTTGCGAGACGCGGAAGAAATTCAACCTTGTGAATGGGATGTTTGCTTAAGCGACGTGGCACTTTTATAAAAAAAATAAGAGTATATTTAATTCTCCCAAGATTAAAATATGGATGCAGGGGTGCACTGTATGCCAGGGTTGGGCTGGTCCAACACCGGCCATCTCCATCACCAACCAGACCTCCCTCTGACAATGCTGGACCCTCTTATATTCTATGCTTCACAGAACATGTTAAATTCACTCACAATACCTAAAGTATTAATTAGGCTGACCAAATATTTATACTACTTTATGCGATCTGTATTCACACTCATGGTTTCCGTCTTCTTTACTCATCTAATCTCTTCCGTCAGTCTAACTTTGTTTTAGGTGTTATCAAATGTCAATCACTCTAGCACTAGAGTCAATCACTTTAACTGTGGGTTACACTTGCGCAGGTGCGACTTGCCGATTCTTGACTTCTTGCCCAAAGTTGATACTAGCCCAGAGTTCAGCATATTCATCTAGCAAACTATACCTACCTTGGAGTGTTACAATAGCCAGTCTCATTGCAAATTGGAGAAGCCAAATGTTTAAAAAAAACAAAAAAAAAACACCAACCAAAATAATGTTAAGTGTATGGGTATTTTTCCAAGTAGGCCATACAATAGACCTTTTTCACCGAAGACATGGAACATGAGAGAAAGCACAAAATGAATGGTGAACTCCATTTGGAGACAAAGTCTTTTGGCAACAGTGTGTCGAACCCTCAGCAGGTGGAAATATATATATATATATATATATATATATATATATATATATATATATATATATATATATATATATATATATATATATATATATATATATATATATATACATATATATATATATATATATATATTTATTATATATATATATATAAATATTACATATCTAAGTGTTGATGTTATATATATAATATATATATAATATATATATATATATTATATATATATATATATATATATATATTATATATATATAACATCAACACTTGAAATGATGCAGGCAAGTGTGTACGTGTGTGTGTGTGTGTGTGTGTGTGTGTGTGTGTGTGTGTGTGTGTGTGTGTGTGTGTGTGTGTGCGTGCGTGTGTGTGTGTGTTTGTTGGGTAGAGGAGGGCTTGTAAAGGGGCGTGGAATAAGACAACATCAGGCTAATGCAGGTCCCAGCATGCCATTAATCTCCATCTGTGGACCGTCCGACCGACCGACACCCAGGTTGCCTTCATCCTTCCCGGCACCCGAAGTGCTCAGCTCCGCGCCGGCTGCATCAACTCTCTGGGTACCATCACCAGTGGCAGGATGAAACCGACATTGTGATAAAGGAGCCTCTCCTCTACGTCTTTCTCTTCTCCGCAAGCGGAGCTCGGGCTTTCACTCTCGCACCGGCGGAGATATGAGGAACCCACTGGCCGGTTTAGCGCTGACATTCTGGCTCTTTCTAGAGGTGAGTAGTGCCTGCCATTGTTTTTCTCGTGAAAACGACGGTATTTCTTCATCGCTTCGGCAGACCATAGCGCCGCCCTTTGAGCGCGTTAACATGCAGAGACAATAAGTCGGTGCTGTTGGTGAGGCTTATCGGCGGCTAGCAGGCTGCCTTTGATGTAGCGCCGATGCCGTGCCGCCTTGTATTGTTTTTAGAGCGTTGTTCGCCAAATCCGTTTCAAAAGTATCATCATTTAACAGCCCTTCACTTCATGCCGAAATTACTCTCATCGTAGAGGACAAATTGGGATCTTCACAAAATGACTGACATTGTGTGGTAACTTCGGCATGCGCAAGACCCATTAAAAAACACTTAATAAATATAAATATATACATATGAAATCTGAACTTTATTTTGATAGCACGTTTGTGATGTAAAGCAGAACTACTTCTAGAAAGGGGTGATGCTGGCGCCTTCATTTACACGCTGGAAATACAGTAGAGACCACAGTCCTCTTGTGACCACAGTGAGGGGCTCTGTCAGATCACCAAGTACACTACCTGGGATTCTGTCATCCTTTGTCCTTGTGCCCAGACCTGGGACTACTCACTGGGTTACTGGGCCTGGAGGACAAACACTCACTGGAGCAATCTAATTGTACAAGATGCCAAATGAATGACTAATTTCTCATAATGTGATTTGTGTGTGTTGTCACCGATTTTCCATATCTTGATGCATTTCTACTTTTTGTGAGTCCAATTTAGTGCCATTCATGTGTTCCTTTTTTTCTTAACCGTTTACCACAATGCACTCTGACGTCTCCACATGAGAAACATTTTTGCTCTTGTGCATGTTCGGGACATCATTGGGGATTTTTTTTATTTAAAAAAACAACAACATTTAAACATGAAAGAGGGGACGACAATGAGCTCTCGTTACATATTTTTTGGACCTGTCTGGAGGTAGCGTGACATGGTCACAACCCTTACTCTTACTGCCAGTCCAGTGCTGCTGACATTCATGTCTGTTCGTGTATTATTAATACTCATCATTATTATTTTATTTCATTCAGCAGATTTTGTGAGTACATCCATTTTGAATCCTCGCAGGCGGCGAAGAGGGACGCAAACCCTTGGACCCTGTGCTGGTTCACTTTGATATGTGGCAACTTCTACATTTGGATTGAGGCCGTTGATGTTTTGTTTCTTCTTTTGTCGGCTTTGTCCAGCGAAAGCGCAAAACACTTATGTCTTGTGGAGGAGCCTTGGAGACCACAACTAGATACTGGAAGACAACACTGTGGCCTCAAATGTCTCAGTGAAAGTGAGGCCGGTTTAGTTTTGAATCACAGTCTGTCCGCACTCATGCGCTGTCTTTTTTTGTCACGTTTGGACATGTAATAACATGCATTTAACAGATATTATTGAATGAAATCTAAATCCCAGTGGGGCGACCTGAAAAATGTTGTGTTCGTCACCAGTGTCACCTTCTGTCACACAGGTCGACAGTTTATGATTGTTGGATGGGTCCAAAGAAACAGGGATTTCAACCACAAGATGGACTTTCAAAACCTCCCTTGTGACAGTTTTTCTAAACCTAACTCCATGATTTTATTGCCTAAACCTAGCATTTGTTTTGTCACCCAAACCTAACTGTTGGCAGTTATTTTAAGCCTAATGATGATCGATACACAGCATTTTGTGGCTATCTCACAAACCGCCATGAGACAGTGTTGCACAGATGGCATTGCTGCATTGGCGCTGATAGTACGAGCCCTCGGCAGATTATTTTTACTGTTCATTCTGGCTGAGAACTGCACACACGTCACAGATCTCTTGTGATATCAGACAGAATTGTCAACTTGGAGTGGCCGAATTGAAAGATGTGGATCCAGTCCCTGACTCTCTGTGAGCATAAACTGACTCCCGGTACATGTGTGTTTTGTATAGGATTAGTAAAATGTTATAAGATTTAAAAGTTGTGTCAAATTTTGGTTTCATCAAAGATGTAAGCTCTTTGTAGAGTAGTTTCTTTCCCAGCCTCGTTTGCTTTTTGACATCTTCAAACACCTATTGTAGAATAGTCTGTCTGCTTCCTGCTGAAATTGCTTTTTTGTCTTTCCAAAAATTAGATAACATTTCTTCAGGAAGTGCAGTTAGCAGTTATGGTGTGGGCTCCATGGTAACTCTGGACAGCTTCACTGAGGAGGCTCAAAACAGCCATATACCATGGAAAAATATTTTGGCACCACTAAATGTTAGCCTTTAATGCTTGAACAAATTAGTTGCTTGATGATGATGCTGATTTAAGACGATCAACGCATGTGCAAGTGGAAATATAACAATACTATATTCGTTATAGCCACCTAGCACATTAGGGCCTTAACATTAGGACTTACAGAAAACTGTTTAGAGAAGGAAACAAACACAGCTCAGCTTTAGTACTTTACCTAGGTGTCTTTTGAAGCAGTTAACTCCTCTAGAAGACAAACAAAACTTGAATGATGGGAATAATGTAATGGTAAATGGACCTGTACTTGTATAGCACTTTTCTAGTCTTCCGACCACTCAAAGTGCTTTAACACTACATGACATCATTCATACCCATTCACACATTGATGGGAGGAGCCACCATGCAAGGTGCCACATCAGTATAGTCAACTATTCATACACCGCAGGTGCAGCCACGGGAGCAATTTTAGGGTTAAGTGTCTTGCTCAAGGACACATCGACATGGGCTAGCGCCACCGGGGATCGAACTGCCGATCCTCTGATTGAAAGCCGATCCTGCTCACCACTGAGCCACAGTCGCCCTAAGTAGTACTGTTGATAATAACCATGTTGTTAGATGCGTATAATGCAAAATATATAAAAATAGCTTTTTTGCCATGTTCATCTGCTGGACTGACCCAGTGGGGGTGTTTTTTAAAATTTATTTGACGTTTATTTAACCAGATAAAATCAGTTGAGAACCAATTCTCATTTACAATGATGACCTGGTAAAAGATCGTAATAGCCATCTTTGGCTATATTAAGTGTAATCACTGATTACTCCTGAATCCCTTTGTTTTATGGCATCATTTTTACACACTGACGTGTATTAAATGAGGCAAGATCAGGGGGAAGTCTGGGCAGCACCCAATAACCATTTAT
This sequence comes from Clinocottus analis, assembly GCF_023055335.1. Lineage (NCBI taxonomy): Eukaryota > Metazoa > Chordata > Actinopteri > Perciformes > Cottidae > Clinocottus > Clinocottus analis. The sequence continues at coordinate 2,248,674 of NW_027175909.1, forward strand.
GCCGACATTCACACCAACAGGCATTTTAGAGTCTCCAATTAACTTGAGCTGCATGTCTTTGAACGAAGGGAACCCATGTTGCCAAACAAAGAACGTGCAAACTCCACACAGAAGAAGCGCCTGGGATCGGGGCTCGAACCCTTGCTGTGATGTAACAGTGACCCCTTATAGTTAGAGCATGATTATCTCACAAAGAGGAGTAAGACATAAGCACTGAGCACTTTGAAAACCCCTCATCTCCAGTAAGAAACATCCAGTTGATGCAGGAGGCAGTTGAATCAACTAAACACTATTATAATTCCTTCTCCCTCATGTTTCCTCTCTGCAAATCCTGTTTTCTAGCAGCGAAGAGAAGCTGTGATCTTGATTAGACACGTTCAGGTCACCGTATCCTTCCTCCTGCTAGAGCGGGCTTGTGGTGTGCAGCCATCCAGGTAATAAACAGTTCTTTTCCCAGTTTACAAAGATATTGTTTCTGTGCCCTATAATAGCATTATCACGCTGTATGACCAAGGTTGGTTTCATTTGGGCATGGATGACGCGTCTGCATTTCCCAATAGGAAAAGCTCCTCTGCACCGGCAGCAATTTGTTTTCCACAATGGCAAATCTTTGCTGCGATAAACCAAACTGTAATATACCTTTTTGTTTCCTTTTATGGTGATTTAATTTTAATGTGGCATGTTTTAAATTCATGTCACATGGCCCTCCAAAGATAAGCAGGTATTATTAATGGCTGGAGAAAAGAAAAAACTATTCTCCAGAGGAAGAGGGGGGGTAGCGGCTGCGACGACACCGACCCTTAAAGCAGTGGTTCTCAAACTTTTTGTGTAAATAACATCATTTTGTGACTCCCTCTGTGCTTTTATAGTGACAGAATAAAGGAAATTACAATAACTTTCAAGTAAACCAGGTTTCTCCATCAGACCAATTTCTTTTTAAATTGCAATCACGTAGAGACATAAATGACAAGCTGTGTGTAGATCCGATCAATAAAATACGGCCGTTTAGTTTGTTCAATAACAGATAAAAGGTGTAAATCTGTTCTACAGGAAAGAGAACCGTAAATGACATTTTGTGATCTGGCGCTTTAGAGAAAATTACAGGGGGCGGGGTGTTTTTTCACGGGGGCGCCCCGCCCCCCTATTATAATGGTAGGGGAAACACTGCTAAATGAACTGAAGAATCAAGAAGATTGTAACCCAGAGATATGCCGACGGACAGTATGTGTAACTGGCAAAAAGCCATAAACCAAGCTATACAATGCTGAGCAGGGATTGTTAATTATTTGTAAACTCATATCGTATGTTCATGCACTACTTTATTGCCTTTGTACAAGCCCTGAAAATAAGTATTAAATGCATTATAAACAAACAAAGGATGAATATCCTGTAAACAATTAGGTTTAATAAATTTGATCAATAATTGTTGGATTTTATATAGCACTTTTCTGAATACTCAAAGACACTTTACATACATCAGGACTATCTAACTTTCATACATAGTCACAGCTACAGGTGCAATTTTCGAGTTAAGTGTCTTGCTCTAGGACACATTGACGCAGGGCCGGGGATCAAACCACCAATCCCCTGATTGAAGGACGACCGCTGCTGCGCCACGGTCACCTAACACATCTGTTGTTGTCTGTTCTCACTCGTAGCTCTACTGGTGGCAATAACAGCTGCTTCCTGCACGTCTAGCAGTAGTAAAATTAAAAAATACAGAATTTACCTGCATAACAGGAACAAGACCTGCAATCCTGATCTGCCTAATACATACAAGCAGACCAGTAGAGTTGACTGAACAGATTTTATTTTGGCTTCCTCACAGTCTCCACTTGAGGCCAAAATGCACACTGACACTCAAATGATGCTTGTTAGTGTGATGCCGCCAGCTAATGGCATCTGTGGGGTCAGTTGAAATCGATAAGGCAGGAAGGATGGCATATGGGAGAAGAGGAGGAAATGAGTGAAACAGTTAAAGTGGAAGACATGAAACCAAATAAATTAAATCAAGTTTTTTTACGGTTGATATTGACGCAATTGTATCCATATATCAAATTCTCTTTTGACCATTTTAATGCCAATATCTTTTTGATCATTCCAAGTCTGCAAAGGGCTTGTTATTGCAGAATCACAAAGATTTACGGTTAATTCCTGGCAGATCACATCACAATTTAGATCGTAACGAGAGACTAAACTGCCCAGGAAATGCATTGAGAAAAGAAAACTGATCACAAGTGTTGTAGCACACTGCAAGCTAAAATAATTAGTAAGTGATGGCAGCTATTCTAATTCTGAAGACCCCACACTGGAGCAGAGAGTCGTGTTTGGTAATGTCTGACCTTTTAGCGGCAAGCCTCTTTAATGGCCCTTCTCCTTTCTCCATCTACACCTACGGCATCCTGCAACCTCAAAGGCAAAGTACAGCCTCGATCGCCATGCATACACACTCCTACTTGTAAAGCTTGCATGTGCATTGTCCAACCATTGCCCCCCACTCCTCTCAAATGCCCTTTAGCCCAAACCCATCTGAGCTGCTTTTATAGCAGGAAAACACATCCTCCAGTTGCGTAACGGTCATTCATGTCCCACAAGAATACAGAGGGACATTTTTCCTCCGCTGTCAGCACTTACACAGAGCTCTAATTAGAGAAGGACAATGAACAGAGCTGGATGATGACCACTGCTGGCACAGTGTTGGGAACAGCACAACAATTAGGTCCAAGTTAGTGTTGATGGATGGCAACTAAGTCAATTATTGTAAAAAGTAAAACTTTTGTCATTTGAATATATTATGTGAGCATTGCTGGTTTGTTCTTTCTGCATGTACTGTACTGTACGCGGTATGCCAATGACTTAGCCCTCATTTATCCTCGCCTCCACTCATCCAGCCAGCCAGAGGTCATCGTTAAGTGAGTAATATAAAGGCTGGTGTCGGCCAGAATAGTGTGAGTTGAGAAGCTATTAGATTGTGAGGGGGCTTAGGAGGGGGATCAGAAGAGTTGATACCAGAGCATTGTGTTTCAGTAGCACTGAGGAGGTAAAAAAAAAGGTAAAAAAAAACATTAGCAATTATCTTCAATCCAACATGACACAGCGAAGAAGTAGAGCTGCGGCGGTTTGGTTGACTTTTCCGTATTCTTGCCCTGCTGCTGGTTAGTCTTTAATTTAGATTTTATGGACCCAGCTGTTGAGACGAAATGCTGACCCTTTCAATTGCATCCCGGAGATTGTACATATTGATGCAGAGAGGAAGCCAGCTAGATAGATGGATGGTACTCGCATGAAGCCTCTGGCACTTGTGCTTAGTTAACAGTTCTGGCTGATGTAAAGCATTACATTATACTCCTCGTCCCAAGAAGATGAATATAATTTTCTGATATGACCACCTCTCCCGCGCCAAGGTGTCTGACATAGTAGAATGCTGAATTAGATTTGTACTGACGATCCCAGAAGGTAAATCATGTAAATCATGTATATGTTCCCAGAGGATACAGCTTTCATATTTGAGTCTGGACCAATTTGGTCCAGACTCAAATATACCCACAGCTGTTGTATGTATTGTGTCATTGGGTAACGGACACCCTGAGATGATGTATTTTAAGATGACTGATCCTTGGTGTCAACATGGCCATCAATCAGCTTCTATGTGTTTTAAAAATATATATAATGAAGATCAGTTGAGAGACACAATAACTGTCCCTCAGATGACAGTTCAACTGAAGATCAAGTGAAGATAACATTTCCCACCAGCAACCACGGTGGTAATAGGACATAGCCTGGAGATATAGACTGGCTGTGCATTGTGCCTGTTGGAGGGAGTGGGATGCTTTCTCTAATGGGGCTGTAATTTGTTCAAATCTCCCACTGCTGTCGTTCTCTCGGCCCCTCAGCTGTAATGTCACAATATGGCCCCCATCCTCCACCAGTGGCATGACAAATAATCTATTGTGTTGACATGTTGGGTACCATCAAAAGCTCAAGCCGGCATGCTGCACTGCAACAGTGTCGACGATGAGCTTGGACATCTTTGTCCTTTTGGGCCCCATTCCGCTGCTGTCAATACTGCAGCTTGTTTTTGTGCATTTTTCAGTCTTCTTAGAGTAATGCATTTGAGCTTTAGACAGCAACTTGTTTTACATTTACACCGTCTCAGGAGCTGGATGATAACAGACTGGGGACAATAGTGTCACACCCGACCCGCGGAGCCGCTCCACCAGTATGACGCGAAAAAAAAAGAAGAGGAAACTCTGCAATTGAACAATGGGCGCGACCCACAGAGCCACTTCATCCACTAGCGCGAACGCCCCCGCGGCAAAACTATAAAAATGTAATTGTTTCAACAACGTACTCCTTCCTTCCTAATGAGTTCAGCCAGCTAGTAGACAGTAGACCGCGCCGATCACAGCACGTTAATGGTCATGCATAGGGTTTCACGAAGGCTCTTCAACGGGCTTCTCTTACATAGAGGAAGACAGGTGTCTGTGATTGGATAAAAAATGCTGTTCGACAGGTCCCAAGAAGCCAGAAGGAGCAGAGGAACAGATGAAGGCAGCTGCGCAATGAGAGAATAACCTAATAGAGACAAATAATTATAATACATGCAGTGTATTTGTGAAAAACAATTACAATATAAAAAAGCTTTAACTTTTTATTATAAAAAATATGTATGTATATTTTTGTTTTAATTCTAAAATAGTTACAACTTTGTGATTCTGTTTAGGCCTTCAGAAAAGGTTTAGAAGGCCCTGACGGCCCGCCATTGCAATGCAGTAATTGTTCTGTAAATTTAGTTCAGAAGTTTAAAATAACCATACCCTCCTTATTGGCATGTTTTATGAATCTGATAGGACTTTAAAAAACGTTATCACAGAGCACCAGTATTTACAGACACATCGCTTTGATAAAGTGTGTCTCCTCCGATCATATTGCAGACTCTTGCTTTAACTGAGTGAGAGGATGTTTCACCTGCAGATTAAATATAAAAAATATGCTCTTGAAAGCTGCTCCCACTTTACTTTGCTACTTTTATTTTTTTAATTACAAAGTACTTTTTAATTTTTTTTATCACAACCAGGACTCAATAGAGTTTCGTGCATTACAATGTAACATGAGTGATGTCATATCAGTTTCATGTGGCCCACCACCCTGAGGCAAGGCGTGTCCCTGCTGGATGAGTCCTTTTACTTCGCAGGCTCTCCTCTCGGCTCCCTTTGTCTCCTACCTCTCACCATTCCCTCTCGTTCTTTTCACAACGCCCCTCAGCCCATTCTTTCCAACTGCCTTGCCGGGCGCAGAGACGATAACACTGAAAATGCACTGAAGGGCTGCATTTCACAGGGATCATTTCAAAGACGGTTAATTAATGGGCCGCCGTCAACTCTCTGTGCATTCTCAATGAAAGCCTGTTCACACACACACACACACACACACACATACACACACACACACACACACACACACACACACACACACACACACACACACAAAGGATACTCGCTGAGTGTGCATGTCATTGTGTATTTTTAGTAGTTTTTTTTATCAAGTTAGACAAATGACATTTTTTCCTGAACTAATTTAATCCATTTCTCTTTTTCAGTGTGTGGAAGCCAAAAAGTACTGCTGGTATTTTGAAGGCAGATACCCCATCTACTTCATGTAAGTACCACAACGTTCCACTCCTACAAAAACAACAACTTTGAATCACTATGATTTACGGCCACTAGAAAGAGATTTGACAATTTGCACATTTGGGCTTTTGAATGCCACCACCCTTTGATCTGCCTATCAGACTTGTAAAATGACGCAGGTCTTTGCAATCTAGTTCTGTTACGAGAAGTTTGTTAGTAAAAAATAACATCAGTACTCTTCAAGCAATTCTCCTTCATTGAACTTTGGTTAACATATAATGCAATTTTTTAAAAGACACCAGAGAAAAAAGTGCTAAAAATGTCTCAATCTATTTCTCTAAAAAGTGAGTCATGGGTTTTGGTAATGTTCACCAAAGACACATTTCTTTAAACTTTCTTTCAACTCTTTACTGAGCATCAAGAGGCGACTCCTGCGGTTGTATAGAAATCTATATTCTCTACTTCTTTCTTGAAGCATTGTAAACATGATTTTATGGTCTCAATCTCTAGTTTCAAGTACACCATGATGTTCATTCAGTAAAATATGGTCCATTTAGAGTCAAACAGACGCTTTAGGGGCGGGCTTACTGTGATTGACAGGTCGCTGCTGCTACCAAAGACATATACGGCACACACACAAAGGATGCTACGTCACTCCTCCACATTCCAAATACGGTCACTATGGTTACTTGGTCCTCTCCTCTTCTCTCTGTACACCAACTCTCTTGGCTCTGTCATTCGCTCGCAGGGATTTTCCTACGATAGTTATGCTGATGACACTGATCCTCTTGTTTCCCCAATCTAAAACACAGGTAGCAGCACAGATCTCTGCCTGTCTGACTGATATCTCTGGATGTCTGCAGACAACCTGAAAATTAACCCTGACTGGGCGGACTGGGGGAAAAAAGGGGGAGTTACTGTCAGACCAGCCTAGTCAATACACGATGCGTTGCCTCTGCACTCAATGCATCGTGTGTGTGTGTGTGTGTGCCACGTTCAATACACGCGCGGGTCGGTCAGCTCCCGGGACCCCCCCGTCCTAGTCGGCCTACCTGATGACACAACACTTAAAAGCCTACGTCTGAAACGCTGTAGTGAGACTGAAATCAAGGCAGTTACTCATACTGAAGTAGAGTGTTTCATCTCTGTGTCATTATCAAAATAGACATACAGTATGCTTCTACGATAGACGCCATCACGTGCATTGCCATTTGGAAAAGGTGTGGTTAAAGCTGAAAGGAAAAATTACTGCAGTGGCCAGCAAGGCCTTCTCTGCTGGCCTAAACAGAATCACAAAGTTAAAAAGGTTAAAGGTATTTTATAATACAAATAAAAAATATATTTTTTTAATCATAAAAAGTTATATTTATTTCATACACAAGTATAATAATTATTTTTCACTTTTAGATTGTTTTCTCATTGAGAAAAACATAAAGCTTTCCACCTTGCTTTCTGTCTCTGTCGCCAGGTCGCTTGCACGCGCGCTCCTTAACGTTCTTTGATCAATCACATCTCACCTCTGTCTTTCTCTATGTCTCTCTTTCTTCCTTCTTTGCGCTCTCTCCGCCGGTTAAACACGGCCTGTTAGCTGGTTCTGGCGTACTCACTCTGAGTGAGGGGAGGGGGGGTCTGTCAAAACCTAGAAGCTAGAATCTCAGGACTTACTGATGCCCTCTTTTCCACAGAGGTTCATGAGCGAAATGCTGATTATGTTACTGTTTTTTTTTTTTTTACATTTGCAGTCGTATTTAATCAGAAACTAGCCACAGCGCTGTTGTTACTACTGCACCTGGGGGTGCTAGTGCTTCTACCCGCGGACTCTACTTGGGACTGTGGAAGAGGTTGCTGCCGCTGTGCTGCAATGTCCTGTCCGTACTGTGCAGGGTCAGTGTGGCGGTGTTGGTGATAGATTTGGACAACATGCATTTTTGTTGACCTGACAGGTCGTGCTCTCCCCCTGCAGTGCTGTCCGGTGCATTTCCTAAGTTCTACTTTGCCACGACCGGCTCGAGGTCGGCTTGGTAAGGCTCGGGCCGAAGGTGGCACACCGGCTCTGCTCGCGTGCTTAGGAGCGCCCATGCCCGGACCTAGCCGCTTGCCAGTGTTGTGGAATATGTGCTTGGTATGACTTCTCTCTCCGCCTTCTGCTCCCAACGCGACTGTCCACCAGTGAGCTCTGTCCTTAGTGCCGTGTTGCGTCGTCAGTGCGGGGATCGGCCCATGTAAAGGACGTTAGGGGTCTACAGTGATGTCGTCTTGAAACACAGATTAAGGAGTCCACACGCGTGAGTCCTTGGTCTCTGAAACCCTGTTGTGCAATAAAAGTGAGGCGCGGCGCGCGGGACGTGCACCTCGCACCTCGCTCACAGAGTCTGCTTCTTTTTTTTTCTCGTCATGTGGAGTGGTCAGTCCCCTCGCTCCGTATGCTTGTGGTGGAGCCGAGTGGCTGACTGTATGAGTGTGTTGGTCTGTGACACTTTTTTTTTTGCTGCAATCACAGCTGGCCTAATGGTCAACACCACGGACCGCCACTGAATCACAGTGAAGGAGAAAGGAGGATTTTCCTCAGAGTTGTTTTTCATTAAACGCTCCAGTCAACAATAGCTTTGGTGATCTCTCTTCTCTGAGTGGCCAAGAGCAGGAAAGAAAGCTAAATGGATTAGAGGTGGAAGTGTGGGAGAAGCCCATCATCTGTCTGAATCAGTAAAACAAACTTCCTAAAACCACTCGGCCCGGAGTTTAAAACTCCAGTCACCAATAGCTTTGGAAATCCCATCCCATGCAGCTCACAGCTCTAATGTCTAAAGGTACTGATACATCTAAATCATCATTGTCACACTGCGTGTGCATCAAAATAAATGCATTTTTCATGTGGAGACAGTGGTGGACCCACACACTGTGTATGAAGTAGACGTAGTCATGGTGACGTCACCCATTTGTGGGCTGTTATGAAGCCTCGGTTTCGTCGTTGCCATCTTGGATTACAATCAGCTGCCCTGTTGTTGTTTTTTTACAGTACATTACAATACATTTTATTTAGCTGACGCTTTTATCCAAAGCGACTTACAATAAGTGCATTCAACCGTGAGTACAAACTCAGAACAACAAGAATCAGCAAAGTACAATTTCTACAATAAAGTCAAACTACAAAGTGCTATCAGTAAGAGACATTTAAGTTCTGCTAAAGTGTGCTACTTTCCTTATTCACGGTGTTCTTGAAAAAGATGTGTTTTTATTGAGGAGCCGGGACAGCAAACAGTCACGATTTTGTTGAGTGTTAAGCTCGCAGTGACGAAGCTACGAGCCGATTGGCAGAAGCTGAGGAGTGAACGAGCTGCAAAGTATTTTTTGTATTTTTACGGTTTTACCGTGCCCTGATTGTAGATCGGACCCGATCTGTTTGTAGAACAGTATGCCAGTACCAATGTTTTGAAGCGGATGTAGGCGGCCACCGTTAAATACTGAAGGGCGCGGAGGAGCGGAGTAGTGTGCGTGAATTTCGGGAGGTTAAAGACCAGTCTAGCTGCTGCATTCTGGATGGGCTGTAGAGGGCGAATGGCATGGAGACTTGCCATTTGTGCATGTAGAGGATCATGGAGTTTACTGTAGTCCAGATGTGAGATGATCAGAGCCTGGACGAGAACCTGTGCCACCTTCTAAATGAGAAGGGGACGTATTCTTCTGATGTCGTACAGCATCTACCTGCAGGAACCCGCTGTTGTGGTAATGTTGGCAGTCGAGAGTTGACTGTCGAGAGTCACACCGAGGTTCTTGGCAGTCAGGGTTGGGGCCAACACCGAGTTGTTGAAGGTAATAGTGAGGTTGTGGGTGGGAGAGCCAGCAGTGAAGGTTTAGCAAGCCCTGGCGGCCGTCAGGGCTTGCTAAACACAATATACAAAGATAGTTTTGGCTCCTCCATAAAGACACAAAGGGAAGAGAAACGGTCCTTCAATCACATTGCAGCAGTGGTGTTGCTGTCTGCTTCAGCAGAAGCCGGTGTTTTCAGAGACAAATCTTTTACTTCCAATTGGAATACACAAGAATGAATGAACATATTTGAACCAGGTAACTGAACTATTATTACTACTACTATTTACAGCTGGAATCAATGCATCTAAAGCTCAGAGACTGACATTTTAAATATTCACATTTCTCTCAGTATAACAATTTTTTTCAACAGCTCCACTATGTTTAACTTGTTCAAATAGTTGTGTTTGAAGCCACGTTGTAAAATGTTTTTCTTAATTTGAAGGGGTTGCCTAATTAAACAATGCAAACCACAATTAGTACCTTGTTTGGAGCCCATTTTCCTGTTGTTTGTTTGAGAACACTTTGGATCTGCTTTGACCTCTCAAATTGACTCCTCAGTCCTCACTCCCTACTCTTGACTGATCGCACACTCTGAGAACACCTTTCTAGTTGTTACTTACTGTCTTATAATCTTTAGAAAAACATTGGTTTAATTTGGAGATGAGGATCTCGTGGGGGCCCAAAGAATCTGACTGTTGCACATTTATTCTAAATTCTTCGCCAGGCCTCCTGTACAAAAAATATTTTCCACCATTTTTGCAAACAGGCAGAGTGGGGTTTGGCGGGGTTTGGTATCAATGTGGTGCAGTGAAAAGACTCTAGTTGTTTTAGTACTGCAGACCCCGGAGCCTCCGGGGACTACGGTTGCTCGTCCCTGATCTAGTGTTGAAATGCTAGACAGGACTGGGAGTCTGAGGTATGCACTGCCATGCTGGCTATCCACAGTCATCTATCACACACACACACACATGCACACACACGCACACACACACACACACACACACACACACACACACACACACACACACGCACACACACACCTTGTTATTGGTTCAGCTGAGTTAGTGCAGGTTTCCCAGTTGGCCTCTGTTCTGAATATTTAGCTCCCAGGCTGCTGGCTCGTCATTTAGAATGAAACTCTTTAAAGTTTAAACTTTGTTTACGGAACAGACACCGTGATGAACAGCATCATCATAATCTGGTATGTTTTCACTTACAGGGAATTTACATCTGTGTTTGGTGAATACAGTGAGCTTAATAAGAGAACAAAAGGAATATAAGCATGAAATGTGAATAGAAAAGCTTACATAGTAAATTTGAATATAAAATAAATAGAATATTTGCAATGCGATTTTCTCTTAATTGCCTATATGCAGACTATATGCAGCATGACTAAAATAAATGTTGCAAATGTTATTGCAACATTTAATTTTTTTCATAGCAATAAAATGTTTAGCATAAGAGGAAGACATTTTTTATCCTCTGTTCAGTGTAAAGTTTTACGCTATATAGCTCACCAACAGAAACTACCGGTCAACTGCAATTTCTTTAAATTTATTCCTGACTAGTCGATGAGAATATATTTTTTATTACAGATATGGCATACATTGTATTTTACTGGACCTCCTTTTGAAAGAAATACAAACCACAGATACATAGTGGAATTACATCTTCACGAGGGGCATGGGGGCATCAAGAAAGAGACGTTTGGAGCTCAGCAAATATGTATTTTTTTAGGTGAATCAACTTTTCAGTATGAACACAATTCATTCGTAGTACAAATCCAGAGTTACTTTTCCTTCCTTTAGGGAAATATGAGACATCATGAGACATCATGGGCCCAGCCTGCTGTCTGGGCCCATGATGCAAAACATCTGGGTAATTTCATTCATATCTGATTTTTATTCTTGGAAGCCCAACTGTTCTATATCTATATATATATCTCGTCCTATCCATTTGCATATTTGTATACTTTAAGGCTGGACTGTAGCCTTTCTTTGTTGTTGTAGATGCCGCTCCTATGAGGACTGCTGTGGGACTCGCTGCTGCGTGAGAGCCCTGTCCATCCAGAGACTATGGTACTTCTGGTGAGAGAGTATCCTCTTCTGATGAGTGTACTGTGTCTGTCTGATGTGTTGCAGATAATACTTCCATTTCATCATTTACCGTAAATTCAGACCCAGGCTAAAGCCCAATATTTTCTTTCATCCTCTTCTTGGTTGTGATCATGTTGGTCTGCTATGTCATCTGTTTTTCCACTCAGGGTGCTGCTGATGATGGGAGTGCTGTTCTGCTGCGGTGCCGGCTTCTTAGTTCGCAGGAGGATGTACCCGTCCCCTCTGAGAGACGAGCAAGCCTTCAATGTCTCCTTCACCAGGCACCCTGCCACCTCCCCAGGTACAGCAGAATTCAGACAGATACACAAGTGACACCCGTCTTAGAGCATCATGGCCGCCGGTCTGCACGGCGCTCAAAGATATGCTCAGACTTTTGAATTGAGCACCTTTTCAAGACATTTCTAAGAATTGCCGAAATAGTGAGGAGTTTCTAAATAAGCAGTCAAATACTGTTGGCAGTGACCCACAATATTTGACTGCTCATTTCGAAACTCCTGATTCAGATCCAGACCCAGTTCCAGACATCTTACCCGTCAGTCCCACCTCCGTCTGACGTAACAGTTGTAATCAATAGAGCTGTCTCCAACAGCCACAGAACTACCGTCCTTTTTGAATTAAAAACATTTGTGCACATAGAAAAGTTGAGTGCAAACACTGGAAGTTCCAGAAAAACAATATAATATTGCAACTTGGTGCAATAGGAATCAATTTAGTGAATGAATCATACATGGAGTTTTTAACTTAACTGTCGCTCAAGCTTCTTCTGAAGAGACAAAAACATCCAATCTGTGTGGAATGATGAGGAGAACATGACCTGGACTGGAGCTCTTTCAATGATGTCGTGTCATTGTGTCCTCACACCTGCAGTTGTTTCATGGAGAATTAGCTAACCAACGTTTGTGTAACGGTAGTGGATGGAAACCAGGTCACGGACTTTTGAGTCCGTGACCTGAAAAACTGTTTAACTTAACTAAATAATAACAGTAATATATTTGGTTGCTGGTAACCACTAGATTGTAAACATGAATCCTGTAATTAAGCCAAGGATTTAAGATCAGGTTCAATTAGATTTGAAAAATCTGCATTAATTGACATTTCATTTGTTTTTTTGTGAGCCACATACATCCTGATGAATCACACACAAACAGAAGAATCCTTCTGGACAGCAACAGAGGAGGATCCCTCTGTCAGGACTGACAGAAATACAATCGCATGTGTACAGAGTGAGTAGATACTTTATTAGCTGTTTTCTCCTTTTCTTTCCAGTTTCCCAGCAGCCGGGGAGTATGCAGGGCTTCGGGGTCAACGGGATGACCGCTGGCGACCCGGGGGTTACCATCACACACCCAGCATACCCGCCACAGCCTGGCTCCACCCATATGGTGATGGGCCCCTACCCTCCACCTCCATCCTACTGCAACCACCCGCCTCCGTCCTACGAACAAATATTTCAAAACAGCGACAAGAAGTAATTTCCGCAAGGTACTAAGAACATGGAACTTGACAAGTGGAGAAAACAGGAGGGCAGTGAGAGGAAGTTCAGATGGAGATGAGGCAGAGGAACACCTACCAATTGTTTTCACCTCAACTTTTTGTGGATGTAAGACTTGGAAAACACACACAATCTCTTGTCCTGTGGAAAAAGACTAAACAAGGCACAGTAACCAGAATCTAGATGCACACACACACAAACACACTTGTTCACTCACGCACAATGCTTTCTCTGCAGTGCTTCATTTGCTCTTGATTTATATGGATCTATCTGTACAGCGATGGTGTTGAACTTAAAGATGAGGATGCACCTGTTCAGGTTTTGGATTCACCCGCTGTCACCTGTTTGTTCTCCACGTTTCCAATCAAGGTAGAGCTAGAATTGTACAGCAGTGAACAGAAACCCATCATGTATTAAAATACTGGATACAGTTTGTCTTCACCGAAAGTGTTTTGGTAAAATACTTTCAATGGAACAGCTGAAAAATGATGCACGTTATTATAAAGATACATCTCTGTACAAACCATCCATTTTCAAAGAATGACACCGACTTATTTTCCACCCAGCATTTTACTGCAAGATGGACCCTTTACTAAATGATGAGTTCTTGATCCATTTTTTATTACGGTATGTGTAGTCCTGTTATGTAACAACATAATGAGCTGCTCCAACAGTCACCAGCTCATTCTCCTGTTAGCGACGATGAAGGCTTTTTCACCACAAGAGGAATCACACAAAACATCAGACAAAACATCAGAACCAAAGGAGTTATAGAAACGTGAATAAATGAAGGACAATAGTTATTGAACAAATGGTCAAGATGGTATTCTCCATATTCACGTTGTATGGGAAAGTGGCCAATGCCGCTGTCGTAAAATGCTGAGTCACTTCTTCAAATGGGACATTCAAATTCATGCAAAGTTTCAACGTTAAGTTCAACGTCAGACCCACAAATGTGCGCCACTGATCGCCAGCAAACTGACATACAGTAGCTTCATCCCAAAAAATGACACTTATTGTTGCACCCTTTTATTTCCTCTCAGCTAGAGTAGAAACATTTCCACTAAAGAAGAATGGTTTGCTTTTGACAACCTTAGATTTCGGAGACATGAGTGGATCTATAGGATAAACTCTACTATAGAGCTTTATTTCCCCACTTTTCATGGAATGAAACAAAGTAAACAAAGTGCCAGCTGTTGGCACCCACTAGAGCTAGCTAGTGTGTAGCTTACTAGCTACAGCGGTTCACCAACAACTTAAATCAAATATTCAAAGAGTAAAAGACACCATCTTTCTGATGGGAGCAGGCCTTAAGCCCCATCTTTCCACCAAATAGCCTAAACAAGCTCCTTTTGTTAAGTAATTTGGATCAATTCATAAATGAGTGAAAGCTGTATCAGACCAATGGTCTCCAACAGTAGCTCCTTTCAGTATTAGTGCTCGTGTGGTTGTATTTCGATGTTACTGCCTGTGATGGAGGCGTAGCAACATTTTGACACTTACGTCTGTCCACTGAGAGTTTTAAGTAGGAGGACTGTTCTATGAAACCTATGGGACTTCCTAAAATCCCGTGATTTGTCCAACTTGAAAAAATTTGGAAAAACCGTGCACAGAATTTCAGTTTAAATAATTTGAGTCTCTTTTGTCCTTCAGTGAAAAGGTCACGTTGTTTTTTTCTTTTTCTTGTTGTTGCGAGTTCAAGACGTCTAAACGTATAAAGACGTATAAAACCCCAGATAGTCAATGAACTGTCAAATACCACAAGAAAAGCAACAAATCCTCAAAACCGAGACACTGGAACAAAGTAGTCGTTGGCTTTGTTGCTTCAAAAAAAAAAAAAAGAATCCACATTCAGAATTATTTTCACGTTAAAAAATAGTTTTCTGCTGGTTCTGTAAGTGTCAAGGAAACAACAAAGAGCTCCTCTGCAAGACCCCAGACCCAGACAGCAGGTCTTATGCAAACCGTAAGGCTAGTGACGGAGGCCATTTAGGTGCTCTCCATTTAGGTGGAGAGCAGCACCCGAAGGTGTCATATTGTTGGTTGGTACCATCAGCCAGGAATCAAATCATACTACTCAAAGTGAATTACCACACACCATCAGCATATTCTCCATCTTGGTCCTTTTGCATATGTCCCTGATTCAAGGGACATATTTATATCATTAAATGTGTAAAAGTGTAGAGATGTTTGGGTTGAGAAAGGGTTGCGAGAAGTTGGCATACGGTCATTCTTCTTTGCTCCCGGACTGTGCTGCGTATCGGTAGCATTGTGTCTCGAGAGCAGATTCTGCGCTCATTTCAGCACTTCTTTGGTCACATGACCTGGCTGGATTTTACCTTATGTTTGTTCGCCTGCAGCAAAAAATATATAATCTAAAGTACACACATCAAGGATTTCTCACAGTAAAATAAAGCTGTGATAACAGTTTCTGCTTGGGAGACTCAAACCTTGATTGCAATCCACTTTTTTTATATTGATTTGAAAAAAACACCTCTCTGAACGATGAAGTAAAACTAGACTGAGGAAGGAAAAACCTGTGTCATAAGCTAAAATGGAAATAAGATGGAAGCTGCAAATGTGATTAATAAGTTCACAGTTTTTATTTTTACATCATGTCAGGTTTGTAAAGTAAGGGATACTTTGACATTGTGGGATGAGAGTTAATTTGTGCACTACAGAGAGCTCGAGCTCGGTCGGAAATGTCTTAGCTTAGCTGAGCTAACATCTTTCATAGTTAAAACAAACAGACAAGGTCACGAATTACCACCTTGTTCCCAATTTGTACACAGACAGAAATACGTTGGAAACTCTGCACCCAAGATAAGCAACTTCACCTCAAACCCCAAATGATTGTTTTCACATTTCTGAGTTTGGATAAAACCAACAAAGATGCAACACGTCGATAGAGACTTGAGAGAAAAGAGAAGGCTTGTGGTCGTCCTCTGCTTTGGAAAACAAGCAAAACAAACAAATTCCGGGCACGAGCACTTAACACACTTGACATGGATGTTCCTCACTCTCTGCAAGAAAGCGAGTCAGTGTTTTTTCTCGATTGTTGAAATATTCCTCAAACTCAGTTATTTTTGTTCATAGCTCCCCTATTTATCAGTTTATGAGTTAAAAAGTGTGGCTTCAATCAGAAGTCTACTGAGGGCAATGTTCTAGTTGTATATGCATTAGCCCAAATAGCCCACGAGGTAAAGAAATGTAATCCCACACTAACGCATCATCATTTATCAAGCCGTTTGTTGTGTGGGTGCGTCGCTGTCCAGGGT
>NW_027175909.1:2267500-2315000 GCF_023055335.1 Clinocottus analis
CTTAACATGCCAGAGCTAGTTATTTGGACCATGTTTGAGTCAAGTCTCAAATCTTTGACACGTGCTTTCCAAAAAACAAGTTTTCGCGCTCAGTCAAAGCTACGATTACATTTACAATATATCACATAAAATACTTTTTTCTTTAGATTTGAAGGTCACCCTTTAAAGCTGCTTTTTCTGACATTTAAGACCACTAGTACCAGCAGGTGCCTATAATGAAACACAACGTAACTATAGGTACTGTGAATCTAGCATGTGACCTGACGGTCACATCTGATGCTTCCTGTTTGATGGGGTGTTCCTGAACGCACCAGCTCCTCCCACAGTATGAGGAACCATCGGAGGAGGAAGTTGTATTTCCATGTCACTCACTATAAAAAAAAAGGGCTTTATCTTTAAGTAGGTTTTATGTCATTTTTTTCAAAAGTAAATTGTCTGAGGCTAGGGTTAAACACACTTTAGCTTATGAAAAAGAATATGAGAAAGAAAAATGAACATGATATATTACGTTAATAAGCTTAATATATAGCACGTTCTTTTTCATAAGCTTTCTGTTGGAGGTTCAAAAAACCTGGCCGTACATACAGAGTATGAACAAAGACTGGAAACACCGGCTGTCAAGTTCTGTCAGCTGTTTAGTGCATTTCCCCACTTGAAAGGGATTGACCCATCCACTCGGATTTAACTGGACTTCACTCCAATGAAAAAAAACAACTTTTCCCTTTTTTATCTCCTTTTATTTTTGAGATTCAGTTCATGAAGTCGAAATTTTCCATTTCACTGAAAAAAAGCTCCCCTTTAGCAAAGCTCCCTTTCCGAGACTAAGGGTGAAAAACCTTAAATAAAACAGAAAAAAGCCACATTTCAGAAAGCACCCTTTGTATGAAATCAAAACACCCGTGCCATCAACCCACACACAAGCGACATTTCACCGCATCAGCTGTGCCTCCACCAACATGTTTACAAACAATTGACGCTGCCACACGTAGATGTGCTGCGGAGGTGCGCCGCGCGTTCCAGCGCACGCGTCATTCTATATGGTGGCCATCACCAACAAAGTGTTTCTCCCTTACCGGCTGCCTCTCCGTGTCTGCAGATGTGTCTGTTATTTCTGCACAGCGTCACGCTTCTCACGCTGTCAGATTTCTACTTTTCCCCGCAGCTACTTCCGGAGCCGATAGCTCCGCCCCCTTTTCCGGTGTCGGCAATAACGTTTCTAATTTCTGTTTATTATCTAGTCTACTTATTTATCTCCACATTATTTCTTTTTAATATATATACACACATATATATTTTACTATAATCTAAATTCCACGTTTGACTTCACACCGGCCCATCAGAGCAGACTGGGGAAACACAAACCATCACGGTAGAATCTGGTGAAGTGTGTCTGTCCATCTGTCCTTTACATCTCTTCAGACCTGTTCATCCGATCAACCTCATTGTTTGCAGGCCTATCGCTGAGGACTCAAGGTCGGGGGGTCGGAGTTGGACATGCAACAGGTTTAGTATCAATAAACAATAAGCAAACTATCAATAAGCACAAGTGGAAGCGGGGCTTCAGGGCTCTGAACGGGCACACAAAACTTCTTTATTCAAATCAACACTTTAAAGATACGTTCACAAACATGTAATTGCATGGATGTATCTCCTATACATTTAAATACAAACTAAAGTAGATACATACTTTAGAACTAGGACTACAAAGACAAATGTAGCTATTTTTGGACCGTAGCTACAGTCAAACAGATGAAACAGTACATGTTTAATCAAAAACTGAAAACTGTATAAACTTCATATTTAATTGTCTTCATAATAACTAGTTTATTATGTCTATTAATTGAAATGCATTGTCAGACTGCAGACAACTTAAATATAACATGTTTATTTGTGTGTATTTAACTCCTGTTGTTCTGCAAGAAGTCTATGAGAGTCTTGTTGTACTCCGCCACTTGTTGGGAGACGTTCGTGGCCACCGAGGCGTAGTCACTCTCCTGGGATTTAGAGGCAATGACTGATCCGCAAATTCAGGAAGAATAAAATCCCTGCTGTGACCAATAGTTGGCTTTTACAGGAACCAATCACATATCAGAACACTTATCTTTTTATCATTGGCTGTCGGCACTTTAACAAGATAAAAAAACATGAAGAAAAAAAAGACGAGGATTTCAGAAGGATACACTCTTTCATCACAAAGTTGTTCTGCTCCAAGTGTTGCCATTTCCTCTCAAGGTTAGCCAGCTAAAACAAAAAGCACAGACACCCCCATCACACAACGTACAATAAAGCAGCTTATAACCATGTAAAAGAATTGGATTGCCTTGATATCATAATAATGTGTGTACAAAAAATAAATATTTACACATTAAACAAACAAATGGCATGTACTTACTACACTTAAACATGTTGATAGCTACAGTTGTGCTGATATGGGGATGTGAAAGGCTCTGACCTGAGCATGAGTCTCATTTTCTTGCAGCGTGGTCTTCAGAGCTTCATATTTCTGGTTTATTTCCTCCAACAACTGTCTAAATGAATCCCGTCGCTGAGTCAGTAATACGCGGTTCTCCTGCAGTCTCTGCTCAAGAGCAACACACATTTGGTTAGCCTGCAGTTTAGCTGTCTTCAGCGCATCAGATTCAGACAGTATCATGAATCAACAGTTAAAGATTTTCACTGGTAAATAAGCCACCTTGAAAACACATAGAGCATGTGGAGCATGTGGAGCATGTGGAGCATGTGGAGCATGTGGCTGCATGCAGCGCTGCCACTTTCTCAGTTCTTGCTACTCTTGTTACCTTTTTCTTCTCCTCTGCTGTGTGCCTCAGTGTGTCCAGGTCTCGGTAGGTGACCAACTCAGACTCCATGGTACTGAGGCGCTCCTGCAGGGTGCTGAGCTCACCCGTGATCTTTCCCTCCAGCTGCTGCACCTTCTCCAGGTCCTGCTGCAGATGCTGAGACTCTGGGGGAGAGGGGGTCATTAAATGGGGGTATTACTTTACCAGGGCAAAGTGTGTGTGTGTATGTGTGTGTGTGTCTCTCTTACCAGTCGTCAGTCCTTTGGCAGTGCTCTCTGATTGGACCACCGCCGTCTCCTTACTGACCAGCACCTCCTGCATGTTTCTGAGCTCACTGGCAGTCACTGTATCCACTTGATGCAGCCGCAACATGTTCTACAAGCACAGGGATTGATACACACACTTAGCCTTCTCCATGTCTCCTTACCATCCTTTCCTTCCCTTCTCCCACTTCTTCCTCACCCTGCTGCAGTGCTCCAAGAGGGAGACGATGTTCTCTTGACTCAGGGTCATCTTGTCCAGGTCCTGAGCCCTGGACTCCTCGAATGACTCCAGGAACCCTGGAACACAGGAAGGAGTGTGTTACTACTCGCTGCACTTGATTATATACTGATGCTTGTATGTCAGGACACATCATGATCTGAAAGGATGCTGACTGCGCCACCTGGTGGTATTTTCCAAAACGGCACTTCAAAGTGTGTTCTTCCACATTATATTAATTTAATATAGAGAACATATAATTCTCTCATTACTTTGCTATGAATACCTGTTCCATGGTATTCATACCATGAATAACTGTTCCACAGAGACTATTATCATCTCCTAGGTTCTGCTAAATATAGCATCAATAGTAACACCCACAGTAGTGACACATAATTCATATCAGGTACTGAGTAAATCATGCTGGGATTTTTTAGATTGTCACTATGATCTAAGTCCACTCATATAAACTGTCAACTTACGGTCAATTTCCTCCTCTTTCCTCTTCAGCTCTTTGTATTTCTGCTGACACTCCCCTTATGGACGGATAAAAAAAACACTATTATACATAGAACAATATGATTATCAAATGCACACTTTATTTGATAGCACTGTCATAAACTTTGTGTGTACAAGTTTGGTAATATGCCCAAGAAAAGGCAACAAATAAAAAAATTATATATTTTTCAAAAGCAGGGGGAAAATTTATTTGCAATAGAGAAATAAAAAATCTAACGCTGCCAATGTTACCCTGAGCTTCCTCTGAGTCCTGCTCCAGCTGCCGGACCTCCTCTGTGATTTGTCTCATCCTGTCCCTGATCTCTGTAAGCCTGAAGACACAAAGATCACGACACAGAAGTTTATAATCAAATTGTTGTGGGGTCAAACGTCGCAGGGTGAGTGATAAAAAAAATGGTATCCATAAGCTATCTAAATTAGTTGATCAGGTTTCATAAATATGAAACCCTTCGTTTCAGCAAGTTGTTCTCCATCTAACTTCCAAGTGGATCCGTCTGTGAGGGCCAACTACTCCCCAACTTCATTTGACTTGACTTAATTCAAGTAATTTTAAAAAGAAACATTTTGGTGCAACAACAATGCAACAATACATACTGTCTTTCCATGCTGGCGATTTCCTGGTTGTCTTCCTTTACCTGGAAAACAGAACTGCAGCTTAAACAGATTCTTTCTAAAGCGACTCCTGCAGTCTGTGCATGATAGTCCGTCTCAACAAAATCATTCATCTGATCTCAAACGTGTCTGGCGTGTTTAACCTCAAAGTGGCAAGACTAAATGAAGACTTTCTGTGAAACCCAAATTATTATTTTGTATTATTTTTTTTGAATGCAGCCGATATCAGTTGAATAAAACATTGTTGCTGCTCGTTGACGCTGACCTGTTTGAATAATTGCTCTCTCTCCTCTTGGGGGGAGCTCAGGCTCTTGTGCTCCGCCTCCATGGCGTCGCGCTTCGCCTCCAGCACCGACAGAGTGTCGTGAAGCCGAACCACTTCCTGCTTTATGTGTGAGTTGGCCAGCTCCTGCACAGAGGAGGAGGGAAGGAAGGATAGCTCATACTCCTGCTGCTGCTGCTGTGGTTAAGTGGACTATTTTTATGCAGCGCCCTGTCACCTGAACCGACAAAGTGCTTCACATACACATTCATACATGAAGGATCAGTCATCGTCAGGACCAAAATGAGTACAAACAAACTATTTACTTTATCAAATAAAATATAATCATCAAGGAAAAGGCAGAACTGGTAAGTAAGCAACTGAATAAAATAACACCCTCTATCTCAGAGAAGTCACAGACTATTCCTTTATACGTCAAGGTAGATAGAATTGTGGGAAATCATTTTCTGGAGGAGGGGTCTTATTTGAACCCCACCCATTGGCTATACCATGGTTACGCCCTTGACCACGCATCAGTGGGATGTCACTGAAAAGCTATTTGCATTTACTTCACATGTGCACTTTTCTATTTCTTTATCTATTTCTGCTTCTTCTCTTCCTCTTTCGGTTCCTTATCGTCATGCCAATTACTCTGTCTCCCTACCTACGGTGGCCTTTAGGGTTCAGTTGAGCGAGTGTTTGTATATGTCTAAGTCTATGTAGATATGAAGGGTTCATGCAAAAGCAACAGAAACTCAGTGATTCTTAGTTTCGCCCTAAATCCTACACACTGCTACTTTAAATAATGATTCGGTATCCCTAAAGGCCTATGATCTCTATTTGTCTAACCTGCAGTGACATAACTATAAAAAGCTAAAACTTGATGGAAAATCTTTGGAAAAAGTTAGTCAATTATTTGTTAATCAGTCTATCCAGGTCCAGGTTATGTTTATTAATTGATTAAAGACATCATTAGAAATGATCTAAAGGTGTTAAATGACATTCTTCGTGGTATTAAATATGTCTTCAATTTAGGTTAGTGAACTCAGTAGTGAATACTGCCTTGATTATTTCCCCATCTATTGAATCCAACTCACAGCGTCGTAGTCCTCCTTCCTGGTTATCAGAATGTCCAGCTCCTCCTGGAGAACAGTTAGCTCCTACAACCATAAATACATGCAGATGAGGTAAGGAGAAGGACATCAAGTACTTCATTTCATGTGGTCCAAAAGATGACAACAGTGTAAAACTACAGCATGGGTAATATTAACCAACTATCACTGCAGTACCACAAAAACATTATAATAAGGGTTATAATAAAAGAGTATAATGTGACATTTTGTTCAGATGTGTAAATATCAATCTATATGTTACTGGTTATGAGTAAATTAAGATGACATTTATACAGTTTTCTTTAACAGGTTTTAAAGAATCACAAGAGCCCGGGCTCTCCCCAAGAGGAGAGAGAGCAATTATTCAAACAGGTCATCGTCAACGAGCATCAACAATATTTTATTAAACTGATATCAGCTGCCCTTCTTCATCCAACCCGGTACAAGTTCAATTGCTGGCAAAGTGAAGTGCACTGCCAATATCATGCAGACATTACACTGATAATCAATATATACCAGGAAAAGAGCAGGATTGCGACAATATTAAGCTAAAACTACATTAATACCTGGAGCAGTTCCTCATTGGCTGTTGTCATGGTGAAATACTTCTCTTGCTTCACGGCTGGCATCGCCTGGACGACCTCCTCAGCCACGTGCCGCTCCCTCCTGATCTCTTCTTCGATCGCCCTGATGGCCTCCTCTCTTCTGCATATAACAAACAGGGTGGAAAAGTTTTGGTTTTATTTTTTACTTTATTTAGACAATAGCATGGGAGGGGGGCCACATTCAAGCCCAGAGTAAGAATAAAGAAAAGATGCAGAGAGGAAGGAGGAGTTGCCAGATTGACAGTAACTGTATATTTATTATGTCACTGCTTCCTTTACCTTGTTCTCCTTTCCTTAGCATATCCGTCTCACTTCCTTTTCCTACATCCCTCTTACTTTCTTTCAAAGTACGCTCCTACCTTCTCTCCTTTCCTGACGACTTTCCTTCTCTCTTCTACTTCACATTATTCAAACCCCCTTTTTATTCTTCTCCTTTGCTTTCTATACTTCCATGTTCTATCTATGGTTAATACATTTTACAGTTTTGAAATACTTTAATTGTCAATAGTTATCAATATTCATTAACTTGCAGAATTATCTACACTTTGAGATGTTCAACAAGGCTGAAATATACTTCTAACCAAAGTAAGAAGGAAAGGAGGCGTGACTTCATCCACCAGAAATGTTTAGTGAGCAGAAACAATGTGTGTCAGCATACAGATTTTACGACAGGGAACAAAGTTCATGTGTTCTGCGAGCTGCATCACAGCTACAGGTGAATTTAAGTTCATCTACCTGCCCCTGGAAGTACAGGTAAGTGTCTTCAGTTGTTTCTCAGTTATAGCGAATAGTGACAGATAGGACAGACTCCTCTTGGGACCACACATATTTGGTTAAAAAAACAACAGTAGGGACAGCAACAGATGTACTGCATGCAGGTTGAAGGTTATTCAGCTGACAAATACAAAAGGTGCGCTTGTTCTTCACTGGACTTCCGTTCCAGGAAGTTCAAGGAGTTTGCTTTCTCCGACAGGTGTCCGGAACATAAGACTTAATCGCGTCATTGGGTTCTCTTTTAAAAAGAGACATAACACAAGTGATCAGAGTGAATATACATCTCTCTGATTACACACACACACACACACACACACACACACACACACACACACACACACACACACACACACACACACACACACACACACACACACACACACACACACACACACACACACACGACTCTAATGTCAAGTTTTACACTGAAACACGCAAGGAGATTGGTAACTCCATTTTATGTTCATAAGTGGTAATGAAAACCTCATGTCCGGGTCATAGTTTAATTCATGTTCCATGCCAACGTCCAGTCTCAAGTTATAACTTTACATAAGAGTTTTTTTACTATGTGATAGGTCTCCAAGTTAATAAAGAAAATTGAAAGAGTTCAAAAGTATGTCATCTTCAGGAGGATGTATTGAAAGAGCACCTTTGTGTGCAGCGTGTCCAGAATTCAAGTTTCAAACATTCTGAAACTTAACTAATGTTCAGAGCATGTGACGATGTTGACGTTAAGACAACCATGCACTCTGTTGCTATAATTAGCATGCTAACCAGCTAGACCCAACCCGTCCTGTTTTGTTACGCAGCTTACACAGAGTGAGTCTCTGTAGATTCTGGTCTGTCCTCAGTCCAGGATGAGAGGACGAAGCAGTAGAACAAACCACGATGGCTCGTCAGTTACACTATCTAATATATGGTCTGTGTGCATTTGTATTGGATTCAATCTAAAGTGGCAAAAACAAGAAATTAGCGTACACTCTCGCCTTGCCCTCTCTGCTGCCGAGTATGGCCTGTCAGCTCGGGGAGACCCTGTTCACCGTTAGCTTAAAATTCACGCAGAGCAAACTCCTCTGATCCCACACGTTCTGATCAGAACATGTTTTCTGCGCTGCGCCTGCTTGGTGCTGACATCTGAGCGGGCTTAACTAGCTTTGCTGCTGCTGGCTGCTGCTGGCTGACTGCTCTCTTCCTGATGAGATGGTCTCCTGGCCAGGGACGAGACGAAGGTTTTCCTGTTTCTGCCACTTCGGATTTAATGTAATTAACCAAATATCAAAGTGTATAGGACCGTACAGCCCCCGGTTAGTCAACATCTTGTTGATCTTTGCTCAGCTATCAGTTAATTTTTAAAAGTGATGACTGTAAATGTACATTGTATGGACCACGTAGTAGAGGGAAAATCCTTTTACATGGCCCAGTGTTTACATAACATTAAACATTCATATTAAACCTATGAGAAAAACACAAATTAGAGAGCTAAATATGCGGTGAAGCTGAACTCAAAGTGATCATGGAGGCAACTCAAAGGAAGGTTGGTTTGAAGGTCAGAGCTATCGGGCTCAGCATCCCAGGTAAAGAGTAGCATATTCTCCAAACAAAGTACGGATCACCCAGAGTGTTTTCTGTTTTCTCAGGGTAGGAAAATGGCGGGGGGGCGGCAAACTCTTCTACTGCTGTGGATGACTTCACTGGTAGCAATGACTATATATGGGAGTAAAGCTGAAGTTGTGGAAGAGGATCTACTGGTAGGACATTTCCTATTCTTTCGATTTGATTTCTATTTTTTGTTGGCACACAATGAAGATTCATTCGTTTGCATGCATTCAGAGCGTTTATCTGTTGTAATAAATGAACAAACTAACCATCGATCCATCAGCAGGTGAAGAACTTGAGTGTCATTCCTCATAGTTGCAACGGTTCCTCCATCACTAAACTGGTGCTTGAGGAGAGCCTGATTACTCTGAATGAGGCCGACAGGCGAGCCCTGGCTAGTTATCCCAGACTGGTAGAACTCCACCTTGATGGTAACCTGGTGACCAGTATACCAGCAAAGTACTTCTCTGTGGTACCACAACTGAGAGTGCTGTCTCTGTCCAGAAACAAAATCAACAGGTAAATACATGCGTACTTCCATTCTACTTCAAGTTTTAACACGTTTTGAGCACACTGTAAACGTTGCTGTGAGTATGTACTAGATTTGTTAGGTTATTGTGTCACATCAGATCAACTTGCATTTTGTGCTGCTCTAGATGTTTGAAAAAGAGGCTACATGTTTGTTACTGATTAGCCAGTAGGGTGAATGCATCACTGCTATGAGTATGACAGCATTTGTACTTCCACTGCTACAATAATTACTGCATTACTACTACTGGCTGTTACTGCAGCCTGGACCCAGAGTCTTTCTCTGGCCTAGATGACTTGACCGGACTGGACCTGTCCCACAACCTGCTGACAAGTCTCCAGACACAGCTGCTTAGACAACTGACTAATCTGCAGGTAACCCCCCCTCGGGATATTCAGGAGTCAAGCATTTGCCTTGTTCCAGGTAATTATTAGTCTATTAATCCCTCCCCCCCACCTGATCTTATTAGGTGCTGAAGCTACAAGGAAACCCCTGGAACTGCTCCTGTCTGCTGCTGAGCAGCATTGCAGAGGTCAAAGCAGTTGGACTTACCATTGGTAAACATGTCCTATCTGGGATTTTAAAGTTTCAGTATTAGAGCTGGCATTAGACCTCAGCCACTCTGGTTCAGATGCCTTAGTTCAGAGGGCCTGATCTGATCAAAGAATATTGATCTCCTCAACGCCTTAAAATAGCCCCTTTGAGTGTTTCCCAACATATTAAACTGGTTGTATGTATAAGAGACAGTTGAAATGTTATTCAAATTAATCAACTTAAATAGCTGACAGATTAATGCAAAGCGGTGCATGTTTAAAAAGCGGCTTAAGTGAATGCTCATTTCTGAAATGACTTGTATGTGTGTGGCTCTACAGGGGAGGAACCAATCACCTGTGCGTCCCCAGAAAAGCAGACTGGAAGAGATCTTTTGCAGGCTACAGCTGTGTGTTACCCATCACCACCATCTATCTTCACGACAGACCCACAGAAACCAAACTCCCAGAATTCTTTGGGCTCATCCACTATGCTGCAGACCACAATGATATCAAGCCAGAAACACAAGATCAACAAAGGTACGACTAAGAGAAATGTGGGTCATTTGACCTATTTTCTTGTCCTTTAACTTCTCGTATATGTGACTGTACAAATAGAACCTAACAAGATTAACAGAATGGTCTCCCCTCCCTGTCTCCTTGTCAAATCTAACTAGACCAGACCCCTGTTCTCGGAAACACGTGGAAGTTTGCGGCATGTGTTGCAGTCTTGGCACTAACCACCTCCGTGCTCATCGTATGTGCCATAAAGGGGCCTTCCCTATACAAGCTCTTTCACAACTACCGTCATCGCCGGCTGCGTCAAGAGGAGGAGGACGATGTTGTGTCAACAGTCTTCTCAGAGACAGGGAGATACGTGAACCATCAGACATTCACCTTCACACAAGAGCATGGGCAGATAGAGGAGGAGGACGGGTACTTTGAGGATCCATACGTCAGGAGCGAAGAGTACGGTGCAGGAGGGGAGACTTCAGCACAGCCGTAAAGAAGCATACGGCAGTTGGGGAATGTCTGACAAGACGAAGAGGAAGCCGCTGTCTACTCTCAAAACTGAAACTGTTTTAGGTTATTCATCATCTTTAGAGATCATGGCATTAATTTGTTGATTTGTGCCAACATTCTACAGATCAACTGTGTAACTGTAAAATGCTGCTAAGGTTGCTGAAACACATAACATCAAAATAAAAAAAAATACATTTCCTGAATTGATAAATCATTAAAAGGTAACTAAATACTAGCAGTGTGTTCTTTTTCACACTTTCTTCAATTTCAATTTAAGGAGTTACCATTGACTAAGTTTGTGTGCACAAAATATTATTTTTTTTGCTTTTATTCCTTATTCCAATCTTAAAATGGTCGGCATTGCAATATTTGGCTCGTTATTTTGTACACAACACACACAGCTGACCGGAAACAGGCCATGTGCTGGGTTTAAAAAATAAATTATATAATATATTATCGGCATATACCACATGTCTAAACCATGAAATGCTGCATTCAGAATAAGGCTCAATTAGGAACATACAAACGGAGTAAAAATATTGGTTGAACATTGGTGTGCATGCACACATAGCCATTGGATTATTTTTTAGAAAAGTCAATATTAAATATAAGCTTAAAAGCATAAATACCAATCATTATTCTTCACCCAGTGATCTCAAGCAGTAACTGTGTTGTTGAGAACAACCGGCAATAATCACAATCAAACGGCCAACAGATACTTACTCTCTCCTCTCAGTGAAGATGCTGTCAATGCTTTCAGCCTCGCTATCATTGTGGGCTTTTAACTGGGAGGGGAGAGAGGAAGAAAAACAAAAGGAATGAACGGGCATTATATCTATTATATTCAAAACAAGGCACAGTCGGTCTGCTTTTTAAGTCCAAAATCATCTCACGTGTCACACCTTTGACTTTTTTTAATGGCAGGCGGTGGAGTTACCATATTGTTGCTGACATGGCGTACTTACAATGTTGTAGTCTTTGATCATTTCCTCCATCTCGGTGTTGGTGTTGAGCTTGTCCACCAGCTGGAAAACCAAAAAGAATATGTTCAAACAATTAGGCTACGCAGATTATTTCCTGCCCGTTTGAGCTAATCTGTCAGTGTTTGTAGTCCCTACTTTTCTCTGCTAAAATTCAATATGCACTCACTACGTCAGCTCGATACACAAAGTGTCAGAATATTTGTTTTTGCAAGCAGTTGTTTGTCATATCCAGGATGTTGAATATTATTTTCCAGTGTCTACTCATTGAAAATAATGATCAACACTAGCTACAACTTCACTAGCCATTTACCATGTTGTAGTCAGCAAGCTGGCCGAGGAGATCCTTAATTTCTGTAGCCACGCCTTCGGCTCTAAAAAGGGGGAAACATGTTAGTTTGTTTTTGTATTCCGTAATACCTCTGTTAAGACTATAATTTTTTTCTATTCAAGAGTCCTCTTGAAGCCCTCGGGCTGTACCAAATGCCTTATTCTTTTACATTCAAAGCCTCTACTTTGTTTTTTGAATGACGCTTGCAAAAGTCGCTGAGTATTTCTTCTTATATTTATGAATATTTGAAGGCTGTGGAATGCAGTAGATCTAAATCAAATACAAGAACATGGTGTGTTTTTTTTATTTTTAGAATGCACAGTGGTAGGCACTAATTTGAAATAACATCACTCACCTCTTCTCGTAGGAGAGATAAACTGAATTCTCCTGATTGTAGTTGTCAATCTCTTTGTGGAGTTTGCTGGTCTCTGTGGTTAATTCATTGATCTTACTCCTAACCGCACAACAAGAAAAACGTTCACTTTGAAATGTGTACCAACAGGAAAGGTTGCCCTTCTGAAAACAGCATAGTGCTAAGCACTACCAATAAGGGCTTGACATATTTTACTAAAGAACTAATAGCAGCATGTGTTACCTAAGAAGGCCCAAGTAGTAGGACTTATCCAGAATCTGTCTCTGTGGTCCTTGTGGAAGAAGGAGGTGGAGAGAAAGGGAGGTGAGACTTAATATTTGTTGGCTCACTCAAAATGCCTGCCCTGACATAAAACCATAAAAGTACAAATCTATTGTTTAATAAAAAGTGCCAGCTGGAGCCACTTCAGACTAACCTTTCATGCCAGTCTTCATGCCACTGAGGCCCTGCTGGGTCACAGGCCTGTCTGTCACTTTGATCTGTGCAGAGAGAACTCCAGTGGTGGCGATGGGGCCCCTCATACCAGGATGGCTGCTTGTACCTGGAACCATCTGGATTGAGAATTGAGAATACAATTCCATGAGACTGGGTTTCCACCCCCTCATCTGAAGAAAGCCTCAGTGTTAAAAGTTACAGCTTATATACTGATACTGGCTAATAACAACTAGATCACACAAACACACACAAACACAAACCTTCCTTGATCTAAAAGCAGTTGGTTTGATGGTTACATTTGATAACAGGTCAACAAAAGCACGTGTACCTCAAAGCTAAAATGCAGCAAAGCTGTAGGTGACGTACCCCAGTTGCAACACGGATAGCTGTAGGTGGAGGGCGGACAGCAGTCGTGGGTCTTCCAGCGCCAGGCACCACAGATCCACTGCGGCTCAATGGGCGGCCAATGCTAGAGGGAGGCCGCTGACTCGCCATGCTTCTAAAAGCTAATATAACATATTAACATCTATAGTTAAAACAGTAACAAATCAAATATGTTGCTAATGGGTGGAAAAAATCCATACAGTCTAGAGGTGCAGCCACAGCAAAGTCCCTGTTACTGCTTTGGTGAGACTCACATTACGTCATGTTCGGAATCCGTAGATTCAGAACATTTTCTTTGCGTCTGAGGAGACTCCTTTACTTTGATACGTGTGCCCATTTTGTTATGGATATGGGGTAACACTCAGCTGAAACTATGTGGGAAGCTGTTTAAAAAACACAGTTTTGAGGCTTGTGAACCAAGATCAGTCTCACACACAAAAAAGACATCGTTGATACAAAATCAGAGCAGTTATAAAACAGGATTCCTGTGCCCGGTCCGGTGTGAGGTCCCGGGACAGATGTCCTATGTATACAGATTACATATATACACATTATGTATACAGATACAGCCCTCCGAGGCAAATTTAAATTAGTGATTTTGGGCTCTACGAAATTAATTGAATTGGCCTGTTCGTGTGATCCTATAGCTGTGTCTTTGAGTTCCTATGTGCTTTATGTTGCTGATAGTCATCTTCAAACACATTAAAAGGACAAAAGTTGACAATAAAAACCATAAGGCTGAATACAATAATCAAGTACAGTTAGCTGCCTAACGTTTGTTATGACTGTAACGTTACTGACTTCATAATTAATGACCGACGGCGTTAGCGTTAGCTATATTGCGTTCTTGTCAGTAAAAGGTTGACGTCGTCTGTTCGACTTAATGTAACGTGAACTCGAGATAAACTCTCTCTGTTTACCCGACGCTAGCCGTTAGCTACATTAGTCAGAGCTAACGTAACTCGAGCGCGACTCGTTGCCCCGGAACACGAGCAAGTTAAGCTAGCAAGTGTTTCGTACCTGAAAACAAACTCCTTCTTGCTCCTCGGTACTTTTCTTCCACAGTAGATGTTTCTTAACGTTCCAACCGGAAAACGATGTTTTGTTAGAAAGTTTACTTGAAATGGGAAAAACAGAGAATAGGTCAATTAACGCTAAAACTTCCAGCACTAGCGAGAGAGCCAGCAACCTGAGACGATGTTGACGTTGCCCTAGTAACGGTCTTCTTCTCCTGATATGCAGCAGGCGGGTAGCTTGTTGGAAAGTGTGCTCCTGCCCCCAGCGGCCAACATTAGAATTAAAGGCAGACCACATACCGGGATCGCTGAGTTCATCTTCTATGTAATGGAAACCAGATACCCAAAATCTTGTCCAATTGCATTCGGCCTATGACTAGAGAAGTTTATCGAGAAAACAAAAAAAATGCAAAGCACAATAATGTTGCAATAGTCGGATACATTTTCATTTTTTGTCCAATGCTTTTAGGACTTGTTTAAAAGCTAAGCCTGGCTTCGCATACTTTATAGTAAACTTCATAGTATGTACCATGCAGTTTCTATGAGATTATTTTTGTCTTTATAGATGGGACTAGTGCAGAGAGGGGTGTGGCCGTTCAGAGTGGGACTGAACACTGTTTGCTTGTTTATTTAAATTTCTACACGGAACTTCCTTGGGTCTCCAGAAATAGTCCGAAACAGAAAAAGATCAAACACAAACGAGAGTTTTAGTCCATTTTTATTTCATGTTTAATAATCACATCACTAATTAACAAGTAATCACAATGAACACTATTTTTTCCAAACCAAAAAAAAATAAAATTAATGAAGGAAAATAATAATAATACATCACAAAAAAGACAATGAGGTTCTGCAAATGACACAGTAAGTCTACCTAAGACATCCCGATGTTGTTTTTCAGCATGCCCTGTTTGTTAGTGAGTGTGACTCTTTCATGAGTGCAGTGGCGGCAGAAGAAGCTCTACAGAGGGTAGATTACCGAGGAGCATTTATTATACAAGCCAAACATCACTACTACGGTTAGTTAACCTCAGACAAGAATGCGTTAGGGTCACGGTGTGTGCGACCCCCCGTGCGTAGCGGCCAACATGTTTAATATGCATTACTTCCGAATGAACAACCCTACACATCAACCTCTGCACTTGAGGGTCTTGCTTGAACAATAGATTCCCTTTGCCCACTGTGATGTGCAGAGTCACATGTCTCAGGTGACCCCACGGAGAGGTTTACCAGGTAGGACAAACATTATCTTCATCTCTTAAGACTGGGCTTCAACAGTTAAAAGGAATCAAGCTCTATTTCCACCAATTCAACATTTCTAAAATCAAGCTGCCGTTACAGCGCTTAAAATAAAATGAGATTTTAAAGACTTTCTAAGTTGTAATGGGGTTCAAATCTCCTTGCGGAGGAACTCCAGGGACACGGTTTGTGTCGTAAATCAAAAGTATTGTCTGTCCGGCCTCGAGAGCTTGACCACGCCGAGGCGCCGGGAACACGACGATAAACACATATACTTGCGTTGCGTCTTTAGCACAATATATCTCAAAAGACAAATCTCAAAAGACATTATTTCACTTCAGAGGCCCCTTTCTGATGAAAAAGGTGGACCTTTTCAATTGTGTCGTGCTAATAATCAGAATGATAGTTGTAATAAAAACGCATCACCCCCAGAACTATTAAAGGTGCTGGACATGAAAGCTGGTCCGAGCCAAGAATCAAACTCCCAACTTGATGCTGCTGCTGTTTTGTTCTTTTTTTCTAGGGCCATGAAGAATGCATCGACAATAAAATATCTATTTACATCCGTGTGCAATCTCACAAGAAGCGGTGAGTGCAAACTTTGGAGCTAAACTGTGGTTGGGGTCAAGCACGAGGAGTGAATGGAGCTATGCGACAGCCACGCCAACAAAAAAAACAATTCAATTTTTTGATGACAGCTGCACTTTTTCCACAGAACTCGATCCTCAACCGGCAGTAAGGGTACTCAACGTCTGCATATGTGAATCGTCCACTTTCCGAAGACAGTAATTTATTGCCTATTTTGTCAAAAAACCTGGATTGATCTTAAAAGGCTTTTCTTTCTCTTCTATTCCATTTTTAAAGGATTCCAATATGAAACTAAATCGTGACTGGACCTAAATCTAACTGTGTTTCATGATTGAATAGTAATGAGGGCACTGTAATTCAGTTTATTGCTCTATTCATGTCATCGCGCAAAATGTCATTCATTGAGCTACTTAGATCACGTGTTCAACCGTGTAATCAAATAGCAAACATCCATCACAGTGAGACCTCTTGAAAATATTAAAGCATTAAGGTGCAATTTAGTTCCGTCAAAGCTTCTTTAGGGATCATTGCCAAAGTGACTATTTGAACAGAAAACGTCAGGAGTGTTCCAGGTAGAGGGCGGTCAACGGGACTTTGGTCTTCAAAGTTAATTGTAAATAAGTCAATTCTGCAAAGGCGTTCGCCATTATCACCCTTGCTTTTCGTTACTCATCATAATTGTAGTTAAGATGAGGAAACCCAAAGAAAACGGTCAGTTTAATAATCTTTCAGATGATAGAACTGCGTTCTACTTAGTTTAAGTCTCATACGGCTGCCTGTATTTAGAGAATACTAAATATGTGAGACCTTTGTCTTCTTCTGTTAAAGTGACAACGAGTGACAACCCCACAGAGAATAGTCTCAACACCTCTGTCATTAACACATGTTCAAAAGAAAGCTTCTGAAAAAGTATGCTCCCCTGCCTAGCACCAAACATCCGACAGACAAAGCTACGTATTTACCTCAGGAGTTGGTGGATACCAAGCCAGATGAGGGGGAATATTGGACTTACACTTACTTTCACAAGGGTGGACAAAGACACCACTCCAAAGCAATGCTTATGCTACTTCCAGGATGTGGATGCAGGATGAATGTGTGCTAACAAGTTTGCCTTTACAACAACCTATTTGGGCTGCTTTGCCACGTTTAAGGTTCATATTTTTTCGGGGGAGTCTTTCCTTTTCTGATGAGAGGGTCCAAAGACAGAAGATGACGTATGTTGTACAGATTGTAGACCACTCTGATATAAAAAAATAAAGATTGAATTCGAAGTGGCCCCCACAAAAACGTTACGCAGGTTTAAGATGTTCTTAAAAATATGTTTCAATTTTAGTAGCGAAACTAATATTAAAACATTCTTAGCCCCTTTTTACAGAACTGTACTTAGAACTGAGTGAGGAAGTGATGGCTGATAGGTTAACGAGAAGCAGAATCAATTTAAAGAAGAATCTGAACTTTTTGTCATTTTTGTATGCCACTGTGTATACAAATCTGAAGCTAGCTCCAAGCGGTAGAATTAATGAGGTGCAACAAGATCCATCGGAAACCAAGACTTCCTGTCCGTGGTAAAAGTCATAGTTTGCGTAATGACACATCGACCGTTCAGGATTGCCCCCGAGATATACATATGGTACCAAACCACAACACATGGCGTTATGATGCACAGAGGCTGATATCATATAATCTGGCCATGCATTATAAAGGCAATTGGAGGCAACCGTTGAATACATTGCTACAAGAGAAGAGTATAAAGCCACACCATGTTCCACTGCTAATACTCCAACAATAATAAAGTGTTTGAGACACACACATCAGAGATGTTTTCAGCTACGGCCACACCACATGCTACCACAACCCTCATAGAGACGCAAGTTGGATTTAACAGCGTCTCTACTGTAGCTACTTACACTGTTCCATTTTAATAAACTTCCAGGTTCCTCCACGTGTTTAGCCTCCCTCCCCCATAGGAGCAACACCATGCCTCTCACTTTCTCCCTCCCTGTGAATATCTTTGCTGTGTGTTTACAAAAAACCTGTGCGTGATTCCAAAACTTTCTGAGTAATGTCGCAGTTAAAAGACCGCCCGCTGTATTGCTCGCGCGCAAAGAAATGTACAATAAATAAATAAAACCTATTAAAAATCAAGGAACTAGGAGGAACGAAAGAAGAAAACGAGAGAGAGACAGAAATAATATCCGAACAAAACACCAAAGCTCATTTTTACACAATTTTTGTCACTCGAACACACCATCACAAACACAGAGAATAAAGAGTTAAACAGCCTAAAATTGTTCAAACATCCTACTTGTTGTCTAGCGTTGTTTTTGTTTTGTTTGTTTGTCAGTTTGTTTATGGTTAGCTATAGTGAGGGCGATGAAGCGGATGAGATGCACGAAGAATTACTGTGATGTCACTGAAGCGGAGGCAAAGCGGTCATCGGGAAACAATCGGCCCCTGGCGTCACAAGGAAAAAGAAAACTAGGCATTTGACAGAAGCTGTGATGAAATCGGGAGGTGGAGGGGGTTACCACGCTGGGATCACGGCTTATTGTGTGTGGGAGATGAGATGGTTCAAGAGGGGGGTGTCAGGGTACGCCACCAGAGGATCAGAGTGGAACCAACTGATTACAGAAACCAAATATGTTAGAAAAAAAACTTTTACTCCACATAGAGTCCCAAGCTTTCATTTCAGCCAAACATAGAGGGGTGGGGTTGCTATAGCGCATGATGATGAGAGAAGAGGCTTGATAACATAAAGTCGGTACCAGAATGGCTGGTTAAAAAATGTGGGATGATTTAGGATGAAAGGGGCTCTCTTGGCTTGATGGGGGGAAAGAAGGGTGGAGATCCCTTGAAGGAGCTGCTCTCGCCCCGCTGAAGATGCATCAAGGAGGTGCAGAGGGGGAGCTGGCAGGCACGTGGGAACCGAAAGACTTGCTGAGGGAGACACTGCGGGGAGCTGGCGGGGTAGTGGTGGTTGTGGTTTCGGTGTAGGCAGGGTTTGTTGTCGTCGTCATAGGGAGGGGGGGGTCGGCCAGGTGATGATGTCGGTGTCGTGGTCCGTGCGAGAGCGAGCATTCTCGCGGAAGTTGAGCTTGAAAGACTTAATCTGCGGCAGAAAGGTTGAGAGAAAAAAAAAGGGGAGGGAGGGGGTAAGGGAGAAAGAAAAAAACACAGGCAGGAAAAGGCAGAGGTGATGATGCGGGGAGGGGGGGGGGGGAGGTTGAGATGAGGAGGGAAGAGGGATAGAAGAATTAGATGCCTGCAAGATAAGAAGTTAGGAGACGACGGTGTGATCAGGTGCTTTGGACGGCAGACAACATGATGGACACAGACAAACACAGAGACAGTTCTTTAGCCATGGCGGCGTGTACTTTACTATACTGAATTCTACATTTCAGCTTGTTTCCCGGCAAAAGGGTTTTGCTTGGCTTCATCAGCTTTTACCCGAGCATCCCGACAGCAAATGGGGCCGGCACAAACACACACACGAAAACGTACTTGTCTCAGGGATGTGCGAGTCCAGAGCCTGGGGCTCCCGGAGGCCCTCACTATCGCCGGCAGCACCCTCCTTCAGCCCGTTCTCCTGGGTGGCAGAGATCTCTGCCTGCCCCAGCTCGGGGCCACTCAGGGGGGTCCCGCTCCCTTCTGTTGTCTCCTGGGCATTCTCAGCCTAGAAACCCAAAGTAGGCCATGTCAAGCAGGCATTTGATTAAAAAAAATGATGATCCATCTGTCAATCAAACTCCTCACAGAGAGCTGTTTGGGCCGTGCTCTAGCTTAGCGGCAGAAACTCAAAACCTCGACAAGATAGATTTTCGTGTCTCACGTGATCCTGCGATCCTCGCGTTAACTCGTGAAACTGTTGTCAACCAGGAGAAAATTGTTGCATTTATTGGGGACTATTTTCAGTTGCCTTGGACATGGAGCGTGTTGTAAGGCTCTACACACATTTTTCTATAAACAGATTCCGTCATCAAAAATCAAAAAAATTAAAAAGAGAGCAAAATGCTCTCCCTTGCGGGTCATTGTTACCAGATGCTATTTTTATTTGTCCTTACTGTTATGTATCTTCACTCAGTTGGAGGCTGCAGATGACAACTGGAAGTGAAAACTAGCACGTGGAGATGTGTATGTGAGTGAAGGATGCGACCACGTGGTGATCATGAAACGCAGGTGAGCTGCTGGAGGCTGAGGGTGGACAATTTGCCCACAAAAAATGTCTCGTATGGCAGAACTCTGTGACGATCATGTCAACATCCTCTTTCTGCACGCCTATATTCTCTTAAATGGACAGGACAAGAGCCGAGCTGCAGTTTTGCCTCGCGGAGAGGCATCCGCACAATTGCCCAATAGCCGAACAAAAAAGTCAGGAGAAAGGGAGCCTGTTGCTGGTGCGGAGACTTTGGGGGGTCAGGGGGCTGAAGATGGTTCACGACAGGCCGCCAAACATCCTTCACATTACCAACAGGGGTGAAACGACACAATTCACTGTCAAATAAATGTTTCGGATTTTTCAACTAATTATTATCTAATTTAGTCATGAAAATATAACGTTACAGAGAAATCCTTTGACTTTGATTAGTTTCTTTAGTTAAGACCTCAAGTGACAATTAATCCCTCATTCTGGGCAGCAGGTCAAATGCTGACACAAAACCCTGCAGAAATTACAGCTACATAAAAGCAACAATTGGAAACTCAGTGATTTTCAAAGTGTGAGTCCCCGGTACTCTGTCAGGGGGTCTGCGGAATAAATAATTTATAATAATCAGCACTTTCTGAAAAGTCAACTTCAGACTGGTAAGTTTTAATATCTGGATTAATACCTGCTGTAGGTTAGAAATTCTGTCAAGTAGAGTCAAAATGCAGTTTGAAGAAAAAAACCTTCATGTCAGCGGTATGAACATGAATAACATTGCAAATTGCTGTGGAACTAATAAAGGATGATCTCATCTTAAAGGATGATGCTTTAGGTTGAAATGTGTGTCTGTTTAGCATTATTAAACAAGCTTAAAGTATTTAGGGTAAAAAGGTTTTAATTACAACAAGTTCCAATAGCATCTAGGAGTAGAAATGGTAGAATATAAGCATCTGCGTTCATAAAAAGACGGGGTCCTTTAAAAGGTTTTTGGCCCCAAAATGTTTGAGAACTCCTGGTGTAGGTGGACCCCCAATAAGGAACTGGGACTGATCACTAAATGCGAGTAGATATGCATATGAAGGTTGTATTTCCATCACAGGAGAAAATAAATATGATTTTTTGGACTACTTTCATCCTTTTTCATTTATATTATATTATATACCAAGGTGCAATGCACACTTTGTTACCATCACAAGTGAAGTGCCACTACCACTAACCTCCATTACCATTGGACACAAAAAAAAATTAATTTGTGGGAACTGTTATTTGTTAATGTACAATAAAACCTGATTGGTCAGCACCTAAAAATAAATTAAGCTCTCTGCAGTCACTTACAATGAACAGGGATGTAAGATCAATAGATAGTGTAACGTCTCACCTTGGCGTCTCCTCCACCAGGTGAATGGCTCAGGTTGTCCACGGAGCCCACTTTGGACTGAGCCTTTTCCCTGAAGCTCACTTTGTGGGACTCTATCTTTACGACGCCTCCGCCTGCAGCACACGTGGACATTTATGGACACAAGCTTACATATTCACAAGCCTATTTACAGTAAACCAGTTCATTATTTCATCAATTATTCTTAAACATTATCTTAAATGTTTGACTCCAGTGATACTGATATTCTCACTGATACACTTGTGTAATCCAAGTTGCTCTGATGTCCCTTGGAGGAAAAACATGTCTACATCAAAAATCTGCATCATCACTTGTTAATATTAATTTATTTAAATGCCAGTTTGTTTCATTTATTTTTGATGAATTTATATTTTTATCCAGAAATAAATACATTTGCATGTATTTGACTCTATATTGAAAGCCTGAGAATGGAGTATATGGAATATAATGGAATATATGAGTTTATACTTAAATTGCCATGGGATACAAAAATGTGGTTCTCGGGACATCTATTTAAGAGTCTCAGTCTCTGTATTTTGGATCACTAATGAATTAAAACCTCTCTGGAACATCACCTTCATGAAGGACTGTTGTGTAACGCTGTAATTGTCTAGGTGTACCTCATACAATCAGTGTACATAGAGAGAGCAGCTTTAAAGCACCATGCATTTAATAAAAAACTAAAACTTTGTTTCCTAGCTCACCAGGCTTGTGCTTGATGTTGTCTTTAGAGCCGCACTTGGACGTCACCTTACTCAAGTCCACCTTCTTGTTGAGGATCTGCACCTGTCGAACGTCACACAATACTTTTTTACCACGAGTGATGAAAGCAGTGTGCAGGGACACAGGGGTTTCTTCTTCAGCTTCAGTCACACGTTGTATTACCACCATTATGGGAAATCAAATGGTGGAAT
The DNA here is from genome assembly GCF_023055335.1 of Clinocottus analis. NCBI lineage: Eukaryota > Metazoa > Chordata > Actinopteri > Perciformes > Cottidae > Clinocottus > Clinocottus analis. Next base: position 2,290,138 of record NW_027175909.1, read on the forward strand.
GCAAAGCGTCCTCCATATTGTGGCAACCGTGCAAAAACAGAATAATTCAGATTGCATCTCTGAGATCATGCTGCTGCCAAACTTTGTGAACCAAAACAAATTGCAATCTTTTTTTTTAAAACGGACACTCATTGAAAAATAAATGTAGTAAAAATAATTTTAGATATTTGCCGTGAAAACGAAAGGTCCCCCCTGATGCCAAGAGCGTTTAAAATAGCATGCGTCAAGAGAAGAAGCTCAGGACAGAGCAGCATCATTTCAGGAAGAACTAGAGGTCCCACATGTACCACTCAGTCTGGAGTGATCCTCTCCACAAAACCAGACACTCAACAGAGGCGGAGCCGATCGGAGGCCAGTGGCGTTTGATCGCTTGCCCTTGTTATTTGTTTAGTAAGTTAGTGACAGAACAACACAGGGAGAGTTTAAGGAAGCAATGAAGGGGTCCTGGGAGAGGAGGCTGGCATATCAGGCTTGCTAGCATGCTGTCCAATGATTCCCTCAGAACTAAGTACTGTAGCACTTTTTCATCCTGTAGAACTGGCACTGGCTCTCTTTATGTTTTCCCATTTTAGGAGCAAAAACAAATGAGTTGAAAATATTAGATTTATTCTTTCTGTTGTTTCTCTTCTCCAGCTGCGCTCTGCTTGGTAGGCCAGAAAGTACTTACATTCCCTCCACCAGGAACGTGCTTCATATTGTCCTTGGAGCCCAAGCGTGAAGCGACGTGGCTGAAGTCCAGCTTTTTGGAGACTATCTGAACCTACATGGACACAGCATGGCAGCAAGAGGGAAGAGGAGAGCGGACGGGGGAGATGGCACGGAAAAGAAGCAGAAGGAGGAGAGGTGACCACAAAACGAAAAAGAGAGGAAAAGAAAAGAGAAGGAGAGAAGAAGTCACCATCACGGGCAGGGTTAAGAAAGGAAAGGACAGGAGGAAGGGCGAGGTTCACCTGGGCCAATACAACAGACATGTGAACTGTCTTAGGTGCACTTCATATCAACTGCTGGCCAGTGAAGCGGTCTGAAATCTGGCTTTTGTTGCCATTTGAATAGCGACAGTGACAGAAATCCAAACAGACGGGAAGATATTTGAATGTAACAATATTTTAACCCTCTGATTGCCAAGCAGTTTTGTTTCTTCTCCCGTTACATTTTTTTGTCTGTGCTCTTGTTTTAAACTGCAAAGAAAAGTCCTAAATTTAAAGGAACATCACGATCATGATCAGAAGTAGAAAGAACTCAAACATGTCGTGTGTGCAGAATATCAGGGCGACAGTGCCATATAGATCATACAAAAATGACTGTTGGTGTCAGCCAAGTTGATCATGGCTTTTGAGTTGCATTGAGGAAAAATGTAATGCTTTTACAGGATCTGTTTAGAGTTAATGATTTATTTGGGGCACCATTTTAAATGAGATCTGTAGAATAAAACGTTTTTTAATTAAATATAATTTTAAGCTTAGTTTTGGTTGCCCTGACACACAATGACAATAATGACGGTTTCTACATCTTCTGGCTGTGATAAACTTGATAGTTTCGGTGATTGTTTAAAGGAAGTATGCCTTTCCATCCTGCCGGTATGATTTTGGGGTTCAGAGGGTTAAAGAACACACACATGCAACACAACACATCCACCCCTATTGATCCACAGGACCACAGCACGTTATTAACAATGATTGACTAACGACAGCAGCATCATTGTGACTGTAGTTCAAGGCCAGGTTAGGCTGGGAGATGTTAGATGTTAAAGGCCAAACCTGACACAGAAATACATTTCGGATTCAAGTTGTGACAATTGTCTTTGTCTTCTCCATCGAGACACGGACACACATGTCAAGTGATCACGGATTTGTCAGCTGTGTGCCACCGCTCGGTGCCATGACGATCATCTCCAGTGAGCCAGCCAGCAGGAGACACGAGGATGTGAAACCCCACCGTACTTTTGCCGCAACATCAGAAATTGTGACGCAGAGTGCACTGACTCCGGAGCGTTACTGTACATTAGTGTGAGGCTTGTCTGCTGGCTGTTTGTTACTTTAGGGCAGGCCGATGCTGCAGGAAACATTTGCTGCATTTACAATAGGAACAACACAGGGTTTGGCTCTACTGCTGAGCGACAGTGGGAGGCCACATTTTAGACACGTGGCCTTTCAAGAAAAATAAATGTCAAAGTCATGCAATACAGTCGGTAACACTCATTTTCTACACTTGTCTTTTCAATGCATCCTTTGTAATCCAGTGGACCAGACAGACTTCAGCTCTGTCTGTGCGCACACATTTGTGCGCGTGTCCATACTTATCACTTCAGTGCAACCCTCCATAATAGAACATTGATGGGATATGTTTTGTGCTCAAAGAGAGAGGCTGTAAAATGATAATAAACACATAAATCCATCGCAAAAAAGCCTCCTGTTATTTCTGCTGCTCACTCATCCTCCTTGCAGTATTAGTCGGCTTGATTTTATTAAAGAATAGCCGCTAGCAAAGCAACGCAAATTTACTTTCCTATAAATTCATCACAATAAAAGTCCAATGTTATTTTGTCTTTTAAAAGCTTTCATTATCAAGTGGAAAAATCAGGAAATGTGTTTTCATCAGCTGTAACCTGACAGGACTCAGGACAGCAGGTCTCACATGAGCTCGGGACCCAGGTTTTCTCCTCTATTCTAGAAAGATGATGGAGACCTAGGTTTGATAAATTGTATAGATTATGCCCACATGCTGTCCACACAACACTGAGATCTAACTTTAATAAGGGCAAGGCCACTTCGACATGTGGTCCTGGCCAATCGGAGCCCCGATGCGAGCTAGACTTGACAGGTAATGCTTTATGGCATGACCGACATTAGTCGCAGTGAAAAGATGAGTGTAACATTGGCTTTTCAGCGTGATGTTTTTGTACTTATGTGTACAGATTGTAAAGCCCTGTGAGGCAAATTTGTATTTGTGATTTTGGGCTATACAAAATAAACTGAATTGAATAAATTGTTTTCCAGTCCTTTCAGATCACCCAAAAAATTTGATAATCCAACACATGAACATCACGTCAGATTTTGTTGTATAAGTTACAGATGTGTTTGTAAATGCATTACCACAAATATAATGTTTCTTTTCAGCTGTATCCGTCTCCAGGTAACAAAACCTTTGGAACATTAAGATGTATATTTGAATAGAGACTTCATGTTTTCTTGATGGCTGAGCATAACCCTAGAAGTAGAGTAAGAAAGCTGCAGTTTGCTTCAAATGGAGCCATTTTGAAATGAATGGAACTGTACTAAATGGCCCCTCAATGCTTTGAAGCCGTTTCCTAGTATTTGGAAATGTGCATGTGTTACGCAGAAGTCGGTGGTTTGTCATTTTCAACTCGCCAAGTAGGTCAGTTGATCAAAACACAACTAAAAGAAATATGAAAGTGAAAATAAAATAGAAAATATGTCTGAACATAAAAGTCAGAGGCAGAGAGAACCAAAGAAGGAGGGAGGTGGAGCGAGTGGTGAGATGGTGGAGAGCAGGGGCAGGCGACTCACTTTGCCCAGGCTGGTTTCTTTGGAGACGGCAGTGGCCCTGCTCTGAGAGGTGGTGGGCACCTGGGGAGACAAGACCCATCCTGGGTCAGCGACAACACTACATAACAACACACGGGGAGAGGAGGCTGTGCGAAGAGTGAGGTATGAGGATGGAAGATGGTAAGTGGAAAGAGTGGTTGAAAGCTCAAAGAAAGGTTGACGGGGGAGTAAAAGAAGATGGAAAAACCCAAAACGACGAGAAAGAAGATGCACAATGTATTTCACTGTAGCTGGTGAGGCGAATGCATTGGCCACCTTGTGCATCATGTTAACTAACATGTACTTACGCTACAGGTGCAGTGGTATGTATATTTTTGTTATTATTTCAAAATAAGAGCATCAGACGCAAGAGTAAGTGAGGAACCACAGAAAGCCAGTGTCACATGTTAAACAGGCCTTGAGGCTACATTGCCCATTAGTTGAGGGAGCAGCCAGTGTCAGAAGATGCATGCCACGGAAAGCCAAGCCCTGGTCTCGACGTTTGAAAACTGCAGACGGTCAGACCTACCTTCCCTCCTCCAGGCTGGTGCTTAATGTTGTCCGTGGAGCCGATCTTGGAGCGGACATTGCGGATCTCGGGGGCTGGTGCTGTGCTAGGGCGAGACGTGGTCCTGGAGGCGGTGGTGGTGGTGATTGAGGAAGTGGGCCGAGAGGTGCGGGGCACCGTTGGCTTCTTCTCTGGTACCGCGCCAGTGGTGGAGAAGGAGGACGTGGCTGGTTTGGCCGCTGTGGTTCGGGTGCGAGAGGCAGCGGCGGTGGAAGCGGCGCTACGCGTGGTGCTGGTGGTGGTCTTGGGCTTGGTAGAGTCTGCTGAGGTAGATGTATGGAAATAGATAGATGGATAGAGAGAGACAGAGACAGAGACATGTTAGTTTCTCTCACGCAAACATGTAGTGAAAAGTCAAAAGTACTGTATATATCTCTGGCCTTAATCAGAGCTTTATCGCTTGTCATTGCAAAGCTATGTATCCATAATTTGAATAGTCTCACTTGAGATGTTAATAATAATAATTCTCTGCTATGTTTGAAGCATTCATACATCCAGCCACCCAAAGGCAACGTGCCAACAACTGGAAATTATTTAAAAGTGCATTACGTGTTGAGAAAGTTTCTCTCACAGCAACAGCCGAACCACAAAGGACTTCATCTGTCACTTACAGTCCCACACTGGCGAATAAAAAAGTGTCAGAAAGGACAGTGAAGACCAGTGGCTAGAAAGCAGGCCGCAGAGACAAAAAGAAAACAGCCATAGAGGGATCATCTTCTTCCATCCACATATATTCTGACATCAAACTGACACCAGTCTTTTGTTTGTTTGAAAAAAAATCAAATGTGAGTGTAAGCATCTCAGTGAACAAGACTGAAGTGCTTACACTTGCACTTCTATCTCCTGCCGGTGAGCACATTTCAGCATCCCTCAGTTCGGCGTGCTAAGCCCCACTGCATTTAAATCTGTCAATTCACATTATATGTGTCAGCTTTTTTCTTTCAGAGGGCAGCATGTGCAACCGTGCATCCTGCTGTCAAGCCTCCCTGAGAGTCTTTGGTGCATCTCCAGCTCCCGGTAAGTCGTGTTTAATTGAGAAAAATCCACACGCCATATCAGCAGGAGCTGTAAAGTCCTGTCAACGCCGAGGGGACCTTAATCCACAGGCTGCTGTGGTGAAGAATTTTTTTTTTACCCCTTAGAGCCTTTCAGCAATAAAGCCTCGCTCACTCGCTCTCTGTCTGCTCGGCATTGTCATGCTTGGACGGTGCGTGTTGCAGTGTCACACTCCCGCTGACAGCCCTCATGTTACCAAAATGTCAACTAATCTGTCGACTGGAAGAGTAAAACTGTAACTGTGTGGGAAGAGCGATAGAGAGAGGGTAGGGGGGTCCAATACTATGGAGAGGAGAGGAGTGAAAAAGAATGAGGACATCAATATACGCAGACATCAAAAGCAAAGAGAGGGGTTGGGGGTCTACGACACCAGGTCAGACAATGGCTGTAAAAAAATAGCATCAACAGATTTTATTGAATACTAAAGTCTATCAAATCTGTCTGAAAAACCTGAGAAAAACTAATAATAACTCAATATTGTAAATTAATAAAACTACGGACTCAGGTGAGGGGCTCTGCCCAAAAATGGGGCTCTGCCGCACAGAAGCTTATCTAGCATGTAGGCAAGCTTATTATGGCACTGAATGCCGTTTTTGACATTTGAGGGCACCCATAGTGCACTGCATCTCTTACACATACATAAATACATACTTACAACTATATATAGTTTTCATTTCATCCAACTTTTCCTTTATGATTGAATCATAATCTACAGGCTCATAGTTAAGTTTCTTGAGAGCGTGACCTGATTCTGATGTATTCTGACTCGGGATGGATATCGTTTGGGTTTTTTTTCAAACTCTGCTGCTTTACTGGACTACACGTCATCATTATTATATATACTGGAGAGCTTTACTGGACTACACGCCATCAGTATTATAAATATACTGGGGAGCTTTGTTCCAAAAATCCGAGGACGGTAGGCAAAAGCTTCTGCACCCATGTTTCCCCAGCGATCACTCTGTGAACATGCTGAATGTGTGCATGCTGGTAGCCCCGCCCCCTTGAGCCCCACTGCATGCAGCAACATGAGAGGGAGCGGAGCAGTGACCGTGCTCTGATCCTCGCTATTTTAATAAAGTACGGATTCTAAAAATATGCATAACCCTATCGTTTTTAACGTACGGATACCATGCTACCTTTTTAATACCAGTATACCGTCCAAATTTACAGCGTAGTGTAAAAAAATAAGTATTTAAATCGGCTCAGGCATCGAAAGGAAGCACCGAAACCTGTGTTGTGTTTCGGTCCAGTAGGCACCGGACGTCGTGGAAGCGGTGCCATATTAGCATTGTTCTCGGTACCAACCCTAATTCTGACAGGTGAAGAGAGTGCTGTGATACCTGTAGAAGTCCTCAGAGCGCCAGGCTTCTTCTCCTCTCCCAATTTGCTTTCTGTCTTGGGGGCTGAAACACAGATGGTGAGCAGTGTAGTTGTTGCAGAGGGCAACGTGTGTGGATAAAAAGCAGAGCTAAAAATACAGAGGATCAAAAACGTGTACAAGCGCATCTGTGTGTGTGTGTGTGTGTATGTGAGAGAGTGGCTGCCATTACCCAAAGGCCTTCTGGCTGCAGTGGTGGTAGCGGTGCGAGTAGGCGCCGTTGTGCGCGCTGATGTAGCAGTTTTACTGGCTACTGTTGATGCAGTTCCATTTTTGGTGGCAGTGGTGGAGCCTGATGAGGCGGCAGTGCTGGCCCTCGGCACAAGAGGGCGCTTCTCTGTAGTTGTCTGTAGAGAAAGAACAATAAAAAAAAACATTTTTTTCATGGGTGATGGCAGAAAGGTCAGCAGCGGTAAAGGCTGCAAATTGACGGAAAAAAACGCCATTAACAAATCCAATGCTGTTAGCACCACGATCAATGTCAAAGCAATGATAATGCATCTTCTGTATGTACGGCTTCTGTCACCAGCTGAGTGATTTCACTGAGAAAATCAAGTCAAAGACCCTTGTCCAATGCCTGTAACATAGAGTCGCTCTCTGACGACTGCACATTTCATTCAGCGGCATATTCTCCCCCTCATAACCCCTGTGATGACGCCACACTCCACATACAGCTGAGCCACCCCGGCCACACTGAACTGAGTCACCCCGGGCCCCCGGGGCGCTCGGTGGCTAAATAAAGGCTCTTAATTTTTATCGGCCGTGGAGTTCACACGGGTTGCAGTTAAGGAGGCCACTGGACGAGGGTGACAGAAGGCCGATGAACAGAGCATGTGGCATGAAGTCATAAATAACTCAGTGGGACTTACTGATAGAAATGCCCAGTTTTACAGATCGATCTATGTGGCCTACAGTCATTGTATTATGATACTGTAGGATCCTAATATTCTCGGGCAAAGTATAACATTACATAAAAGTATATCAACACAGCTTTAATCTGGGCATTTTCTTCTTTACTGGAGACTTTGAAGTGTGAATAAAAACCGGAAATACGGGGTAGAAATGGATGTGGTTGGCATGCTACAAAGGTCTTAACCATTAGTCCACCAGGATGTCACCACAAAGTCAAAACTTAAGATCATGGTAGCAGTATATACAATGTTCCATAACATCACTCAGGGGAAAAATCTACTAGAAATGTACTCAAACGTACCGTAGACATGGTCAAAAAACTACATTTTTGAAAGTCAGAAATGATCTAGAGCTAGACATTTAAGTGTTTGGACAAACTTGATCCAAACCTATTTGATGAAGTGTCGAAGAAGTCCTTGATCTGTATAACCGAATCTTCTGCAGCCGTCCTGACAAACCCAACCTACCTTGGGTCTGACATCACGTGCAGTTGTGGTGGTGGTGATGGAGGATGCAGGGCGGCTGGTGGATGAGGTGGAGGGCCTCTTTGGACCAGCAGCGGCTGTGGATGGGGCTTTAGCTGTGGTTGTTTTTTTGTCTGAGATGGGGGTGGAGGATGTGGGACGCTTAGTCGCAGCTGTGACCGAGCCACCAGCGGCTGTGGTACTCAGACGGGTTTTAGCAGCAGCGCTCGGCTTGGTCACCCCGGCAGCCGGCTGCAACGCAAGGCCGAGACATGTGGAGAGGAGCGGCGGGGGGCAAAATGAGGAGGGAGAGCAAAGGAAAGCAAAAAATAAGGAAAACGGATGATAACTGTGGGAAGTTAAGCAGTACAAGCAACATTGAGCTATATAAATCATGGTCATTATGTTTCAAATTATACTTTTGTTTACATTACAGATTTTGTTTTAACCATATGTATATGTTATTTGAGAGAAGTTATGTTGAATACTTAAGAATTGCATAGATTTTTGCGACTACGTTATGTATAGTCAGCCTCGTAAAAGACAGCACAGAAAAAGCCCATACACGTTTGTGGTCCTCGGACTGAGTCCACATCCCACGTCAAAAAGGAAACAAATTGCAACGTGACTTGCCATATCTCGGATTCTGTTTTTGTCACAGTCGTTGAAATTTGGTATAACATCAATCATACTGCGTTTTAACAGAAAGCATTGAGATGTCCATATATACTTTCGGGGACTGCCCCTACCAAATTGCATAACAGGAGTAACTTCAGTATGTGGTTTTAAAAATGGCTTCTTGCTTTGGGGGGTTGCAAAAATAACAACATTCCCAGTGTCAAAAAACTGTGTAATTACTAAAAGTCAGCACTTAAATTTTACAAAATATAGGTATAGATTTGCAAAAAATGTCTGTAACTGTAACCTGATTTGACACAAAATGGCTCTAAAAATGTAGTGAAATAATAATTAGCATTGCTTCTACTGTTTAAAGTATATGTTATAAATGTGAACATACGTTCATGACTTGAAATCTCTCTAAACATGGCGTTTTTGTACTTTACATACAGCATACAGTTGACATGAAGCAGCAGCAGAAGCTTTAGCAGCATGCATGAAGAATTTGTTTTTAGTCTCTTTGTTGTCCTGGTATTCTTTCTTTGTGGTTGTTTTGTCTCTTTAAAGTCATTTTGTGTCTTTGTGGTTGTTTTGAGTCTTTTTGGTGTCATTGTGGTTGTTTCGTCTTTTTGAAGTCATGTTATGTGTCTTTGTGGTTGTTTTGAGTTTCTTTGGAGTAATTTTGTCTCTTTGATGTTGATTTGAGTTTCCTTGATGTTGACTTGAGTCTCTTTGTTGTCTCTTTGTGATTGTTTTGGTTTCTTGTGCTTTTTCATGTTTCTTTGTAGTTATTTGTAAAATGGTAAAGAGTCTCTTGAATCTAACTCTTGTAGTAGCATCTAGGTGGCCAGGCGGGCTACTTTGAGCCCTTGAGCCCAGTGAGCCCGTTCAGTAATCCATCCATGACCTGGAGCAAGCGTTGTCCATGGTGTCAAATGTTGATGGTCTGATAAAGATCACACAATGCCGTACCAGCGTGTCCCTTTTGCTTCTACAATATTGCTTTCCATAAAAAAATCAAACCTATTAACTTATCTTGATTTTCAGGTCGGAAATTGGCAGTCTGTGTAATGACTTACATTATAACGTGCAGCTTTTAGTCTAATATTACACAAGTTTACTTGTTGGACCCATGTTTGTTTTTTGTACAGAATATGGATCTATCAGTGTGTTAGAAGCAATATCCCATAGCTTACAGCTCCTACCTTTGTCCTTCCCACTGCCAGATCCCTGCTCAGGGGGGCACTACTTCCATTGGGTGCAGGTTTTGCTTTTTTGGCCTTCTCTGCTCCGTTTGCTCTTGCAGCCTTGTCCTTCTTGTCATCCTTTTTCTCCACAATCTTTTTGTTGGCCTGCACTTTGTCCTGCTTCTCCTCCTTGTCACCCTTCTGCATCGGCATCTCCGCAGGCTTCTCCGTCATCTTGGCTTTGTCTGTGTCGACCTTCTCGTACTTGGCGTCTACCACCTCTGGTGCCATGTTTGTCTCCGCATCGGCCTTCTTCTCCAGCTTGTCAGAACTGATATCGAGCTTGACGGGTGTCGGCTGTTGCTCCGGGGTCTTCTCTACTTTGTCCATGTGCTGCTCGTTGCTATCCTTCATCTCGGTTTCTTCAAGCTTCTCAGTGTTGTCGTGCACAGTGGACTTTTCATTTTTGTCCTCTTTTCCCTCACTGTGTATTTTCTCCACTTTGCTCTCTACCTCGGTCGTCACCTCGTTTACTACTTTCTCCGTCTTCGACAATTTGTCCTGTGCTTCTTCTACCTTGTTCATCCAATCCCCTTTATCTGCCTTCTGCTCAATTGACTCCACTTTGTCTTTCTCATTTTCTGTCTCCTTCTTTTCTTCCACCTTCTCTGTCACTTTGACTGTGTCCATCTTTTTCTCCTCTTTAGCTTTTCCTGCATCCTTCATCTCTTTCTCCTTTTCTGCCTCCTTCTCCTTCTGTGTTTCTGTCTGTTTCTCCTTCTCCATCTCTTTCTCAACCTTGGCTGGAGTCTCACTGATTGCATATTCCACCTTCACGCTCTTCTGCTCTGCTCTATCAAACAGAGGGTCGAACTGGTCCACGTTCTTTATGATGTCCTCTTTTTCCTCCTCTGTCTTGTCCATCTTGTCGGATTTTGCTGGAAAGACAATTGATTTAAATTAGAAATCACAGCAATATGTCAGACGAATGAAAGTCTTCTTTTCCAATTAAACAACATGCACCGTTATCGGCAGCAGTTCAGACATTTACGCACACAAAACCACCTGCAGAGCATTTTTAAGTGAATCAATCAGTACTTCACAAAAGGTTGTATTTGACTCATCACACGTTCTACTTGTGCTTATTTTTGAACTCTTAGAGGCAAGGTTTTTCACCCAAAAAGAAAAATAATAACAGCTTCAAAAAGCTTTTCTCCTTCTAAATTCTGTCTTCTAATCCTTATGAATACTGAGTCTCTGCACCGTGGTCCTAAATACAAACTTTCTCTGCTCAGCAAAACATGTTGTGATCATTATAGAGTGATCTGTTATATGTCTATGCTATGTAATACGCTGCTGATACTGGGCGCTGGGTGTGGTATCCAACAATAATTCTCAAACTCTGGTCATAAAGTGAAATGATACTGTGATTTGTTCTGAAAATAAATAACATATACGTGTGATCTAAAAAAAACAGGGAGAAAAAATGTCCTGACATTCAGAAGGAAAGGACAATCTTTTTGTTTTCCCAGAAACCCATGAATTTGTCAGCACGGTTCACCGGAGCAATAGTCACACGGTTTCAATACAGCACATGTGCACTTCAGTTACCATGGTTACGTTTTGCTCACATCACCGACCTTTAACTTTACTTGACAGCGTAATTGTCAGACGCTAGATAGTGTCTACAAAGTGGACAAATAGAAAAAGAAAGTCAAACTGGACATGGAAGAGAATGGTTCTTGACAAAATGCAGCTGGGAACCCTCCTCTCCCCCCCAAAGAAAATTCTACACACATTCAGAAACAGCCATGCTAAACATCCGGGGCAAAAATGTTTAGTCTCGCTGGGAAATTTGTTTGCAGGAGTGTCACATTTGCAATGCAGAGAATGTTTTGTCTCATCGATATCTATGATTAAATAAGAACCGATAGTTTTCATCTTCTTCAGGGTTCGTTAAATCCATACAAGCATCAAGTATCACATGAATTTATATAGACACACGTCTATGAGATCCTCCAGATCATCAAGCAGAAGATGAAAACTAGCCGATTCGAGTGATCATCAGCTAGTTGAGAAAAATCAGTAGTCATCTTCAGCCCATTTGATAGTGTAGATTTTATGAAAGGGTTTATGGGAAAATAATAACTCTGATGGACAGTGAGAGTACAGAAAAATTCAGTAGAGCCAATCTAAAACTTGAAGTCCGCAGATTGTAAAAGAGAGTGCTACTCTGAAGTGAATTAAAGACAAAATACTGCAAATCTAGATGGTGTCGTTGCCCTGCCAAACCGAAATATTGTGCAATACAAACAAGTCAAAAGAAGATTGACTCATTGAATGAAACATGTGCGTCGGCCGTCCTCGGGCAGGGGCTGACCTAACAATGGAGCACGGTCAGGAGCTACTGACTCCAGCTGTGTTCCAGTTTGGGAGCTAGATCCTCAGATGTCCACATGTCTGAAAATGAGTCCAATATAATAGAAAGTGCAGCATAATCCTGTTTGTCCTTCCAAGCCAATCCATTGTGCGCCTGACTCAGGGAAACATATGTCTACTTTCCACCTATGTGGATGCAATGTGCAGGAATGTGAACAAATACAAATATGTGGTCTATTTTTGGAGCTGCACACAGGTTGAGGAGGTTGGTGGTAGTTTCAGAAAACAGACAACTAAAGTTGTACAATGCATTCTGAGTTTTAGTCATTTTGGAAAGTGATACATCAATAGTATTTACAAATCATGGGTTTGTCAATCCTGTTGTTATTCCTTGCATTACTTCTATTTGGGGGCTAATATGACTAAGTAATTCTCACCTGTGACGTTGCACAAAAAAGTCAATTTTACAAATCAAGATTAGCTAATCACTCACACTAAGTTTTCTGTTGTATTTTGCAGACTAATGGGAGAAAACACATCAGAGGACTTCAATTTGGAATACAATTATCAAAGAAAGATCAAGGACCTTTGATTGCACTGCTATAAAGTCCGCGTGTGGAAGACGGATTAACAGATCTAGAGGCGCATGGGCAGACAGAAAGAGACCAAGCATTACGTAGTATGTAGAGGGAACTAAGAGGTGAAAACAAAATAACTTGATTAGAAATGAATACACATTCTCTTTAATCTGTTTTGTTCACTTTTTTTATATTACCTTCTGTTTTAAATGGTAACGTGCTAATAAAGACCTTTAAAACGCAAGGGACTAGAAGAGATAACGGGAGGACAACAGGCGTAGGAAAGGAGGGAACAAGACGAGGGAATTGGGGCGTAAACCTTTGAGCAGAATGAAATGACATTGTTATCTTACATAACGTACAGCGACCCCAGACCTGGAACGTTGACAGACATCAGACCAAACAGAGAGAACACTAATAGGTGACTACCTACAAGAAGAAAAAAAAAACCTGACCTAAATAAAGTGAGACAGCGGTGTGACAAGACAAAGGAAAGGGAACAAGAGAACGGGAGCAAATCAAATAAACAAAGGTGGCCTTATTTTTGAAACGTGCTATACAAATAAACAAATAAAAAAAATAAACAAATACAAAAATAAATAATGAGAGACTCAAGATAATCAACTTGATCCACTATCTACTGCAGAGATCTCATGTGTGTGAAAGGTGTCAATAAGTGCGGTGAAAATGGCTACAGTGAAGCAAATAGAAGGTCACACCCAACCAGACACAGAGTGGACGTAGTAACCGTGACACGACCCTTTGGTATATGGACTGCTGGTGTTAAGACGCAAGTTCTGCATTTTGGAAGTCACCAATTTGTTTTTTTGCAACCAAAGTTGACACTCAATGTTACATTTAACTTTAATAAAGTGAAAACCAACTGTGCAAGGGTTAAAGTTGTAAGATGAAGAGACGGACAACTCCCAGACCAGACAACACTGTGGTTAACTGTCAATCCCCTTGTAGCCCTGCCCTTAAGAAATCATTTGCTTTATCGCACGTTTGACTCTAAATGGACCCCAATTTACGAAATTAACATCATGCTGTATTAAAGAAGACTTGAAACTAGAAATTGAGACCATAACCTCATGTTTACAATGTTTACTGGGGTAATAAATCAAGAGAGAGTCATTTTCTCATTGACTTCTATACAATCTGACTTCTTTTAGGAAACAGAGAAAATGTATTCCTTAGGAAATTCCTTAATTCCTTAGGAAACAGAGAAAATGTTCCCGGTAAGAAAAAAGTTCACCTTCTCTTCAACTATAAACACTGGAGAAAAGACAATTTAAAAATGTTTTTTCTTCACTTTTTTATGTTATTCATTGCGTTACTAAGATGCGATTTATAGCTTGACAGAGATGTTTGAAACTTCCATTATTGATTAATTCTCTTCATTTTTCACAACGTTGACCAAGTGATTTTCCCAACCCCTTGACCAACAAATTCTAGCAAACAAATGTGATAGACAGCTCTTAAGCCCGAGACCGCAGGGAATCACAGATATTACAGCGGTTGAACTATTAGACAAGAAGCAGAGAGAAAGAATAAAAAAAAGCAATCATTCGTTTCCCGAGAGACGGACATTCATTATTGACGGCGCTTGTGATTGTAAAGCATCAATCACATGAGAACATGCTGGTACAGTGGAGGTCAAAAATTATGTCAGCGCAGTCATGACGATATATTTTCGCATCCATACCGGCTTTGCATTTGGTCCTGAACGGTTCCTCTGACCTCCGATTTATGTGGATGTCAACCTGCTGCATTAGCAGAGCCGCTAAACTCCAGAAACTCCAGTTGCCTTGTACAATATATGGCTCAGAGAACAATGAGTATCTGAGTGCAGCGAGCCAGTTACATTCAAAGCTTCATTAGCATAATGATAACGCTTACAGCTCATTTAGGGCTGTTAATTGTGGACTCTACTGAAGAGCATCATCTCACCTCAAGTCTTTTTTTCCCATCAATATGGTAAAATATGCAGACTCGACTCTTGCATCTTTAAGGTGTCTCATAATTTGATGATTTTAGAAATGTAGGATAAAAAAAATCCACGTCCAACATTTTAAAACTCGGATTTGATCATTTGTATGACATATGCAGTTGGAATGCATTTGCTTTTTTTTGTGAGAGAATCAAAACTCGTCTTTTAAGACTTTAGTTAATGAAGGTTGTTTTCTTCACCGGTGAAGCGAAAAGCAATTGAAAAGGATCTTTATATTCTACAAAGAATAGGAAGAAAATATTCAGAGGTTAAAATGAATTTCTTATCTACTGATATTTCCTTCCTTCATCAGGCTTTCATTTGGCTCCTCAAGTGGATTACGGAAATACACTTGGCGCTCTTTGACTGAGCGGGGTTTGACAGCCTTGACAGCAGCACTCTCTGTGAAGTGAAAGCTACACTCCGTCGTGCCCTTTGGTGGCACATCAAACATGGTGGACGCTCAAGTGGTTGTGAAGTGGTAACAGAGTGGACAGTGGACTTTGTGGCTTAATCTGAAGTGTGAGGCCCTCCGTTTGGCAGCTTAGTTACTGCATGAGTGGCAGCAGTCTCTAAACATTAAATATCTTTGGAAAGTCTGCAGAAAAGTAGCTAAAACAAGACTCAACTGGTAAACGTTTGATACTCGAGAAAAACTCAAAACGCAAGAACTTCGGTTAATGTGCTTACTTTAAACTTAAATTCTGAATGTATTTATTAGAGTTCATACTCAGTGAACACTATCTGCTATCACTGGAAAAAAAAGGCAAGTAGCGCTCATTCCAGAAGTGTGTAAGTCTGTATATGATAGTTTGAGTTATAATATGAAGAGCTGGGACTTTTTCAAAAGGCACCAAGGATTAAACACACATTTGTATGTTTAAGACATCTGAATAGACATATGCATACAAATAAATGAAAATCACACAAAAAGCTAATAATATGCACACTCAAAGACAAACAAACAATTATGCAAATAAAAATGCACACAGTGCTGCTATTTTACTGTGACCAGCATGAAGCAAAAGCCAACACATGCGCATGGTCTGGAGTCGCTTACTCCAGCCGAACACAGGGCTGCCGGCGGACAAAACATTTGTCTCAAAGGAGGAAATATTGCTAGATTGAATTTAATAACCTTCTTTCTTCTCTTTTTTTAAAAATCGTTCTTGTCTTGTGTTACATTTATTATTTACGCCTTTTTCATGCTTCGCCCAAAATCTTTACTTCTTGTTTTTCGTTATAATACATTCATTTGCATCTCTGCCTCCTGTTTTCTTTGTTTCCCTTTTTTAATGTTTTTTATCCCACCCCACCCAATGCTGTCTTCTTTTTAAAATCTGCTAATCATCGTTTCCCACAACCACTCTCTCTCTCTCTCTCTCTCGCTCTCTCGCTCTCTCTCTCATGACAAAGCTAAAGCAAACTGCACACTTACAGCTTTTTGTGGAAATCATACAAAGCACATGCGTATGCATTAACCAGGGTGGATATATGAGGTCTTTACACAACAACAGGAGCAACAGAAATACCCCTATGACCTTGGTAAGAAAGCAAACAGATGCATGAATACAACACACAGCCTCTGGCTCGATGACTCTGCCGTGCTCCTGTTTAGACTTCAGGGGGGGATAAAGATCACTGCCCCTTTAATACTCCAGTGGCCAGGCTTGTAGCTTCTGCCACACACAGGTTTGTAGCGGGATGCGGAAAAACCAGCCACAACGTGCGAGCAAAGAGCTACAAAGATACGGACCAAAAGGAGGAGAGGAGGAGACGGAAGTGAAAGAAAGCTAGACTGTTGTCCGTGCTCCCCAGTCAGTGACCCCATTTTGACTCATCATTCGACGTGACTGTGACCCGCTTTCAGCCATCTTGGCTATGCCTGTCTTCACCAAGAATCTAATGAGTATTTTGTGCTCAACAGGAAGACAGAAGAACGAGCCAGAAGGAGACAGCCTTGCAGACTGACAAAAAATGAGGGAGGGGAAGCGTGTAGCGTGATGGAAAATGAGGTTGGACAAAGGCATTGCTTCCATCCGCTATAATGGGCCGTGTGACCCTGACCCTGTATTAAAATGTCTACTATACAACCTCATGCTGCAAGCTTATAGAGCTGCAACACACATTTGCATACGCATGAACATACACACTGACTGTTTCAAAGCTAGATTTTTTTTTGTGATTAGTAATCAATGTCAATGAGAGAAGTTTTCTTGGGAACAAAACATGGATGTTTAATTTTTGCTTTAAGACCACCTGTGTCCACAAATGCAAAAAACTAAGACAATGTGCCTGTTGTATCAGTATTTACACACTTTGAATTGTCACACGCCCAGTACAGTCTGACGCTGATCTGTGTCTAAAATTGGCACATGATGTTTGACCAACAACACAACGAGACAGATACTACCAACGTGGAATGTCAAGTAGCCTGCGGGAGGGGGTGGGCGGCTCGCACTCTGTTGCTCTTCTCTCAGCTTTTCATTATTTCACTCTTTCTCTCTCGCTGTCTGGCGCTCCGTCTCTCAGTCTGCCTCTGCAGCTATTCCTAGCCCCGAGCCATTTGCAAGCTCGGACCAGAAAACCAAGTCTGGATTGAAACCGACTGTCAATGAAAGAATGACTGAACGGCTGATGCCTTCCGCCGTCAACCATAATCTACACGCTGCTACGCAAGAGTACACAAAAGCTCTTGAGAATATTTTCCTCACCATACAGTTGTCGGTGATAGGAGTAGAATTTATATGCTATTTGAAAAATGAATCTTTGGAATTGCTGGCAGCTTTCCGTTTGTGCCTCACTGCAGCTCACACAGCCACCAAACAGAAGACAACACTCAATCAATACATCATCTTTCTTTTTCGACCTTAATCATCTCCCTGCTGCACCCACTTTAACTCTTAAGCAACAAACCCTTTTTTCTGGGTGTCACGGTCACCGATTAATTACATTGTTGGACTGCCACGTGATGTTTTAAGATTTCAGTTGTATAATCTGCTGTGCCTTGTACCGGGATTATTTTTAACGACAGTGTCTTCTTTCCATCTATTCTATCAATTTATCTATCACATGTTCATATTCGCGTAACTTTTCACAGCAGTCAATGAAAGTTATACATAGCGTTATCCTGCATCCTGCGAACAGAGCTGTGGTCAGTAAAGCTTAACCTACAAACTCATATCAACATCTTTGACAAACACAGTTAAAAGTGGGAAGGGGGACTGCTAACATGACTTCCACCTACCATCCCCTGTGATAAAAGGGTTAGTGCTGGAGTTCAAGCCGAGGCTGGTAAAGCCACCAGAGGGAAGGTCATCACCAATGTCCAATGTCGATTTGTTGCTAGCTCCAAAGTCTACACCTGCACCAGTGTTGAGTTTAGTGTTTGCTTCATTGCCACCGAAATCAGCATGTTTAACCATGTCAGATTTGTGACCGGTTTCCCCTTCAGTGTCGGAGTCTACTTTTAAAAGAGAGCTAGAATCCATGCCACCAAACCCCTTTGGGCTGAGAGGCACTGAAAGCACAATGCCACCTGGCTCCTTCTCCACCTTGAAAACCTCAACTGGGACATCGAGTGGTGACAGAGCATAGCCAGCATTGCAATCTTTCAGCAGTGGGAATGGGGATAGGCAGAGTCGGGGTTCAGGTGGGGCTTGCCGCAGGTCGTTGATTGTGGCGCCTGCTGCTGAGAGGGTAGGCTGCGGGGTCTGGGACTGATCTTCCGCAACGGTAAGTGAACGCTTCATGGAGTGTGGCGAGCGACGTGGACCGCCCATCGGCGATGCAAGCCGGTCCAGTCCCGCCCCATCTCCACCTGGGTATTTATCAGGCAGCTCTAGACTGGTTGGTACCGACAGGTGGGAACATTCAGACATTGCACGGCGCATAGCCTTCCTCTGCTGCTCAGCTCGCCCCATAAAACATGGCTCCAACTCCATCTCCTCCTCTTCTATCTCTTCCTCCTCGCTGTTGTCCCTTGAAGAGTCCTCAGATAATTGTTGAGGCCCCAGGGCTGCCTCGGCTACAGCCACAACCACATTGGCCCTCTCCAAGTGGTTGTTGTTGACAACTCCAATGACGCAGTAGTTAGGGGCCACCTGCGGCATGGCAACCTTTGGGCTGGATTCAACAAAAGTTGAGTTGTTCCATGGGTCTGAGGGCGAGTCTCCATCTATTAGGGATGCCTGCATCAGTGAGGCACCCATTGAGTGTTGAGGCATGGCACTAGTGGGTGATGACAGTTCCATACGCCTGGCTGGGGATCCAGGAACAGGTGGGAGGGACACCCTGCTAGTACCCCCACTTCCCAGGGCAGAGGGTAGTCTTCCCGGGGAAGCTGGGGATGGAGAGGAGGACAGAGGGCTGTCTGGGCTTTCCCCTGCGCTGCCAAGTGATGTGTTACCTAGCGAGATGCTTCCGGAGATGCCCCCAAACCTGCTTGGCACCTTCAGCTCTGCATCGATGCTGCCACTGCCTGGTTGCTCGAAGATGCACAGCTTGTCCTCATCTGTGAGTCCGGTCGATGCCAGAGTCCCACCACCTACCACCAGGCCCTTTGGGGTACCCATGTCCATACCCGTGGGCGGCTGCCAATCCCAGCTCTGAGCCGGCACAGTGGTTGTCAGAGACGGCACCTTACACAGCTCGCTGTACTCTGAGAAAGGAGAGCCAGGCTGCTGATTGGAGATAGAAGACATGCTGTCTCTCCTTTCTATACTAGTTCCTCCCCCCTTTTCTTTGTTCCACAGTCTGTCTTTGTCTAAATCTTAGGTGTCCAAAGGTAATCTTCAACACTTCTCTCCCCTTCCCTCCGTTTTTCCTTTGTTGCCTTGCGCTGTTGTTCCCCTTCGTTCAGCCACTCAGGTATGCTCTGTGTGTGGAGTCTCTCGTGCCGTGCCTCCGTTCTGAACTCAAACACACACACTGAGGGTGAACTGGATGTACAGATCTCTCCCTCGTCCCCTCTCCCTCTCTCTCTCTGATTATAACAGTGCTCATGTGACCCAGTTGTGACTGCCAATTGGCTACTGTCATTTCCTAGATCCCACCCACTGTGGTGGAGTGAGTTAAGCCCCCTCCCCTCTAGTTTTCTCTTTCACTCCACGTTTTTCTCCCCCTTCAATCCTTTTCTTCCTCTCGTTCTGTCTCATGGTAAAAAAAAAACACAACGCACATACACACAGCTCTGTCTACCCCCCTTGGGGAGGATTGAGTTAGGGCTAAAGCA
Source organism: Clinocottus analis (assembly GCF_023055335.1). Taxonomy (NCBI): domain Eukaryota; kingdom Metazoa; phylum Chordata; class Actinopteri; order Perciformes; family Cottidae; genus Clinocottus; species Clinocottus analis. The sequence goes on from NW_027175909.1 coordinate 2,310,049, forward strand.
GGCGCTTCAGGGTGGGGGGGATCTGAGTGTATGAGTGGATCTGAACTCAAGATCTTTCCAAACCATACTGATACACCGGAGCTAGAAAGACAAAAGTAATAGTAGCATGAAGCTACCGAGAGAGAACATGTGAATGTTTTTCGTGAGCTTGCATGTGTCAATGCAGAACCATTAAGGCGTGCATCTCCCAGCCTTTCCTTAGTAAGAGAGAAGAAGAAAAAAAAGACAAGAAAAAGAGGGGGAGATAAGAAATGGGAGTTATGGGAGATGGGTGAAGGGTAAAGCCCATCTGGTCACATGTTGAGAATCACACTACATTACCACCCTCCATTCAACCATGCTCATATACCCACACACATGGATAATCAAACTTAAGAAGCTCTCCAAAATACACCGAAACAGTAGATTTCTTCCACATTAACACACACAGTGTATCCACTTGAGTTTTCATTCTGCCACGTAGCAGGCAAGAAACATTCATGAAAGACAGACACGCTCATACATGCAACAATACAGCCACACACTTCAGCCAGAACACTTCAGGCATCTCAGAGAAACACTCTGAGTCGAGCCTTTAAACATTTAACAGGAACTCAGCTGGTTGTGTTTCACAAAAACACTTTCAGCTCCGTTTTCGTTCTTGCTGAGTTCCTGTTAAATCAAAACTGTGATTTTCACTAAAGTTGCAGTGATTTACAACCATATGAGGTGTGCTCAGAAAACTACATCTTTAAACTGTCTGCTTCATACAGCAAACGCTTGAAAATAATCCAACCAGACATTGTCCAATCGTGGCTGGGGCTTTTGTTTACCTCAACTGCAACGTAAAGTAGAGTTTTTTTGCTCTTAATAGCCCCATATCAGAGGTTTCAAAGCTATTTCTTTCTGGTAAGTAAGTACTTTAGTAAGGCGACTTGCTCTTTGATCTGCTACAAATAATTTTCTGTTGATTCTGTTTGGGCTTAATGCAAACCAAAAACTTCCTCTTGTATTGATCTGTACAACTACATAAGACCAGGTCACATTTATTATTTTATAAATGTAGTAAATATAAAATGTAAAATATTTTTAGGTTACTAAAATTATATTTTCGATAGAAATACTCCTTCAATCACTAACTAATTCGTATTGCTTCGGTCTTCAGTTACTGTTAATGAACCTTAACCCTTCTTACCGGATGTTACACATAAGAAGTGTCATTACAAAATATTTGCAAGTGCTGGGTAACAATAACCTGAACAGGAAAACAAAAGTACCTTAAAACAGTACTTTAAATCGATTGTTTAATTATTTAAACATTTCAGACAAGCTATTAAAATACTCTGTATGACATACAAACATATATCTGCACTTACATGGTGTCAATATAAAATTCTATGGCTGAGTACATTAGATACATGTCAGTAATATAGACTTTTACAAAGATGGGCAACGGGTCTCCATTTCCAGGTCCAACCCGACCTAGTCAGCTTGTTAGCTTGAGAGCTACCTCGTTGCTGCATCAAATAAATTGCTGCATCACATAAATAATTAAAACCAACCCTATCAGACAAATTAACACATGAACATACATCCATATTGTAACATCAACCTAAAATGACAAAGACATCTTTGGGTAAATTGTATTGGACGTGTTCTTTGATTTTCTTTGTCTTGTTTGACCTATCTGCTAACATGGAAAAGGGGCGGGGTTTATGACCAATACTGCAGCCAGCCACCAGGGGACGATCAAGATGTTTTGGCTTTATTTTTGGCTTGTGTGACTGCTTTGTGTGTTCAGCGCCAGTCAAAATAGCTGGGGGTTACAGGCGTTCTTGTTGTTCTCGGTTTGGACTGAAGGCTGAACGTCGGCAAAAAACAATGGTTTAAAACAGACAGATAGGCAAACAGGGGCAGGGATGCAGACAGATGAGGGCAGAAAGAGGGAGGCAGAAGCAAACCATAGGAATGAAGACTGGGTGTATTAAGTAGGGATAACGATTGGACATCTTTGGGAGTAAAAGAGCAGAAGAAATAAGATAGCAATGACCTAGGCAGTAGAACAAGGAAGGATGAAGAGGTCAGAGTATTTAAGGAGTAAAAGGGAGGTGTAGAAGAAAGGCACAAAGGTGTTAAAGTGAAAAAGAAATCGCAACAAAGGATGCAAGAAGTGAGGGAAAGTTTACTGGAGATTCGGTATGAATACACACATTGCCTCCAGAAATCATGACATAAAAAAATGGAGAGCTGAACGGTACAAAGCTGCCGTCAATGGCATCTTGCTTTGCACTGTATCGAACAAGAAACTATGAAAAGATCTTCTTCTGCCCTCTTTTTTAAATTGCACACAATTACACTTTTGTATAAAACAGCATATACAACCCTACTTCTTTCGTCATAACCCTGACTTTAACTTCTTTAATCCCGATTTTAAGCTCAAATCCAATTGAACTGTAAAACCTGCTAAATTATTATTTTTTTGCCAATTTTCAAAGACATTTCCCCAGAACATCTTAAAAGAGGTGCTTATTCACAATCTTTTTCATGGTTTACTCGACAACTGCTCCTTGCTTCATAAAACACAAAATGAACAAGGGCTTTGTTTTTTTCTTATGTTTCGCCTCTGTAAAGAAAAAAAGAGTCCGGCCAAGCTGGCATTAGAAATGGCAAAGGTTGAAGCAAACGTCAATCTCTCCCTGGCAGCTGATCCACAAAACTGAAAAACAAATACATATTGATAGATATCTAACAAAACTACAATAAAAGAGAAAGAAATTAAAAAAACTGTAAACATTTTGTGATTAGTCTTGACCAGGCACACATGCACCCAAAAAAGAAAAAATCAAATGAGATAAATAAATTACCACAAATGAGTGAAGACTGAATCGAACAAACAACATCGTCATCGTCATCTTCTTCATGAGAAATTCTTACCTTTATGGGCATAAAGGAGACAATGCCTATAGGCACACATCCCTGCTCTCTCATATACATTGTATGTGTCTTTGTTCAACAGAGAAATAATCTCAATTTTTAACTGCTAAACTGGCATCATTCCATTTAGAAAAGAGTTTCAAATCACTCTCACACAGTCATGGCATCAACTCAAACATTCTCCCTGGTTCATGCACACACAAAACCATGTAGGACGGAGAAGGTCTCCGTTGTTGTTTTTGTTGTGGTGGAGCACAGTGAACGGCGGGACTTTGCCCTGGGGATAATGCCATTTTTCATTTTGGTGCATGCAGTTGTGGTATTTCAGTGACCTGCCGAGAGCTCCGACTTCAAGGAAGTGTGAGGAGAAGCGCAGCAGGGGGCGTGTCAGTAACAATCAGGCAGCAGTGGAGTGCAGTTTTAGGGTCTGCTCTTGGTATTTTTGGGCTAATTTTGTGTTGTTTTTTCTGACGTTTTAAAATGAAACCTTGAAAAAAACTAAAAAGGTTGAAACTTAAAGTTAAGTATATGACTGGAGTTCACCACAGCTGGAGAGCATGCCTCCACCAAAATCACCGTACGGTCACATCAGAGTCATCGTCACTAACACATCCCACTTGCACAGATAGACAGACGGGCGGTTGTGGACCGACAGGTAGTTGGGTAGACATGCTGGTAGGTGGGCAGACACGCTCAAGGCTGGTGTACTGACCTCTGTGTCACATTGGTCTCTTTTTTATTCTCTCTTTGTCTGCTTGCCCCTTGAAGAAAAAATCTGACACCAGAGTCCTATGGGGACAAACACAGCCCACCAAGAGGATGACCTCACCCTGTCTGACTGGCAAAGACACACAAACATACACACACGTTGTATAATCCCACTGGGCGACAGAAGTGCTGTGCCTAATAACTGGTGCAGTGCGGCTGCACAATATATTGTTGCAGCATCAACACGGTGGTGGCTGGACCTCGTCGGGCTCATAACCGGCTCTAGGTTAGGTTACAGTGAAGGTAGCTTGCGGCTCCAGCCGAGAGCTTTACAGCACCCTTCACCTTGGCCAGGGCCCGCCTTAGTGCTCTTTCCCGTGGCTCAAAGAATGACTTATCCTGGCCGGATGGAGATATATATATATATACACATAAATAAAATACAGAGAAAACATCTGAATGATTTTTTAAAAGATGTGGTCAATCAAAGGGCTCCTACATGCCAACTTTAAATGGTCCTGTTGAATCAGGTAAAGACAGAAAACAGACGTGTCTTTCCATTTAATGTTTTTCATAGTTTATATCAACCAGCCCTGTTGTAATGAGGTTGTACTAAACTCTCCAAAGCAGGTTACTCATGAGCTGAGGCACACCTGAAATGGCCACTTAGCAAGTACGCTTGAAGAAAGCGACAAATTCCATTGCTGTGGCCTAAAAACTGAGAGGCATTTTTGTTGTTGTACTTTACCTCTGAAAGTACAGAGAGAGAGAGAGAGAGAGAGAGAGAGAGAGAGAGAGAGAGAGAGAGAGAGAGAGAGAGAGAGGATAATCTCAGCAGGGGGTGTTGTAGGAATGGATGACGGAGGGATTCAGAGTCTTTCGTGACGTCTATTTATAGCTCAATCGAATCTCCTTCACAGCCCGTCACAACACCCTCATCTTCGCTAAACATCCATAGTTTCCTCCGTAGCCTCTCTCCCCATTAGTCGCAAAAGCAACTGCCTCCTGCTGCTATGGCAACTGGCTCCTCAGCGTGCCGGGCTCCACGTGGGGGAATTGGAGGGGAAATGGTTGGAGGGGATGTTTGGTGGTGATTGCGGGGGTGGGGTTGGGGGTGGGTGGTATCGTCTGAAGAATCAGGGGCTAATGGAGAAAGGGTGGGTGATGGAAGGAGGAGGGTTATTAACAGGCTACATAATCTACTCTGCCTCTTTCCTCAGGTCAAAGAGTGTATTCTAGTCTACGGTGTCTTTGTGGTAATTACAATCATCAGAAGAAAAAATGATGTAGTTCCTAAAAAAACGGTATGGCAACAGAATGATGGAAAAACA